>NC_056744.1:1310004665-1310092632 GCF_019279795.1 Protopterus annectens
AGATAACCACAAATTCAGCCCTGGTTAAGCACTCTTTCCCCTCGTGGATAGGAGATGAGATGTAAATGTTGTGCTCATTTCTAGGTTATTTGCACTTGTAATGTAAGAATTCAAACTCCATGCAAATGCATTGCTATGCTTCTAAAGATCATCATCGATCAATAGCCTGGTAAGTACCTATGAACCCAACTGGTTATGGACTGTTCAGGAAAGACAGAGATACTTAAGTAACCTACACAAAGAAGGGTTCCACATATGAAGTAAAAAAAGACGAGGAACTCCATTCTGTAATGCGGGAACCTGGGATATATCATCTTGTGGTTATGGTAGAGGAATAGTGGGTGTTAATGGACTGATACAGTGTATTGGAAAAAGGTGCATCAGGGGAAGAGAACACAAGGCAACAGAAGAGAAAAAGATGTTGGCTAGGAGGAAGAGGGCTATACTGCTTGAGAAACTGAATTTGGGGAGTGTTCCTTGATAGGTAGAGTGAGGAAGTTGATTGAGATCTTAGACATGAGTGGTTTTGTCACTTTGTACAAGACAGCATTCTGCATTCAGTCATAACCAAGTCAGAGGGAAGTCAGGGATGGTGAAGATGCCATTAGCTAATAGTGTGGAGAGGTCCATGCTGTGAGGGATGAACAACAGAATTAGCAGTGAACATATGAAGGGAGCTAGCAACTCTAAGGAAAGATAAGGCACCGGGATGAGATGCTTTTCAGGGTCCTTATGTGTCTCACTACTGTGCTAGCAGACTCCCTGAAGGTAATGTTTAACAGGTCATTGTCCAGTGCAGAAGCAACAGTGCTTAAGGACTGCAAGATGGTAAAAGTAGATCTGAGGTATAGGAGATGGAAAGCAGAATAAATATAAGGAGCTACAATCATCTTAGCTTAAAAGCAGTGAGAGGGAAAGCCACATAAGTATTATGAGGAAAAGACCGGGCAACTTCCTCAATGACAGCAAAATCCAGAACAACTAACAGATTTCTGGTTAGAAGGAGCTGTCAAATAAATACAATCCATTCTATGACTGTGTTACAAAAGAATGTGGCAGGGTAGTTTACTCCAATTTTGCCAAGGCATTTGGCTTGGTCCTACATGAGTAATTTCTAGGAAAACTGCAAGATCTGGAATAGGACAGACATAGAAGAACAGGACTGTCAGATCTTTGTAAGTTAAGACCCAGGTGATTGTGGTGAAGGATGCAACATTAGAAATAAAAAAGTGATGGCTGAAGTAACCCAAGTGTTATCCAAGGACCAGTACTTTTTAATATACATGTTTCAGACATTTCTGATGGAACAAAGTACAGGACCAACATTTTAGCTGATGACACTCTGATGTCCCTTTACTGGGCCAGTAATCAAGGAGCCTCAATCCCCACCATTGACAGTGGAGATGGATGATCAATTGGAAGAATGATAGATGCATACAGTATTTCCAGATGCAGCTCTCAGCACAAAGCACAATTTCCCTTAAGAGCACACAGGCAACACACTCGGTCCTGGGGCTGGGCTCCACCTCTCTCTAGGCCCCAAATAAGACACAGCTGTAGAGTTGAGTCATCAGCCGAGTGTTCCAAGCCAATTCCTCCACCACCCTCTTTGTGAAATCAGTGCTCTGTGTCCCTGCTCCAAGTAGCTGATGCATACACTCTTTGAGATTTGATTTTCACACACACACACACACACACACACACACACACACACACACACACACACACACACACACACCTGGAAAAGGCTGGCACAGATTTACCAGCTATGCCCTCCTCTGTCTAGACTATAAGGTAGATACTGCCATCAGAATAATCCAAAGCCAGCTACTCTAAATTTCTTAGCAGGGTATTTAATTATACTGAGTAAAATTAATACTAATAACAATGGTAGTGTTTGAGCAATGCAGAAAGGCTTTCAGGAGTGGCCTCAGTGTCACCAAATAAATATAAGTACTCTCAAAGGTTAAAATATTCTCTAAAAGACCAGCCACAATGAAAAGTTTAAATATATTTAATAATAAATAATAAAAGAACATGAAAATAATAAATACATATTTACAATAAACACCACAGTTTCAATCACATGAAATATTAAAAATAACACAAATGGAAAGGTTCACACGGATACAAAAAAACAATACTTAACTAATCTCACTATATTTTACTGACTGATTGAAGAAATTACTATTCCCTAGGTCACTTATTAGAGCAAGGCAAGATAAAGTGGGTGAGTGTTCCTTCTTTGTCAGATTTGAAAAATACACTGCTCTGAGACTTCAGTCTCATCTAGTATTAAAACATCATTTCAGTGCCAGATTACATAATGATATCACATACATCTGGTCAACTGACTCTGGTTACTACACTACCCCCTTTGCTAGAACCTGAACCAGAATCTAGCACATATGCATCATAGTACGCACATAGAGTTTTACTAGGATATGTTATAGCATCTGGAAGCTATAAAACCATTTCAAAAACTTCCAACATTCCAGGGTAGCAATTAATTCACCCCTAAGGACAATAGAGTAGGATTCCTAGTCCTGGTTTTCACAGATATTTTGTCTATGGCTGCAATCAGAATTGTAAGATAATCTTTATGGCCTAAACCAGGTAATTTAGTTTCCAAATATTGTTCAAAGTTAGCTGGACTGAGATTAATCTCTTCTGTTCCAGTATCCCCTATTACAATATATTCATTTTAACAGCTGCAATACAGTCTGACATGCAGGTGCATTACTTTTCTGTCCACACTTTTGTATAAAACAGATCCATATCCCTTGCTTGTGTCATTTACTGTTGTTGTAGTGGATCCTAGGCCCATGCTCCTCAGTCATTTTATCTGTCCTGTTCTACTGCAATACAGGTCCATGTCCTTTGATCATAACATCTGTCCTCATTCTAGTGTAACATGATCCACTAATCCTAATATATGTCTGCAATCTGGTGTAACCCAGACCCTGTTTGAATCATGCACCTTGCCCTTATTATAGGTTCCCACTCTGGTATCATGCAGGGCTTCATTGATAGTATGTGTCCATGCTCCAATGGACTAGTAAAACATAAGCCTATGCACTTTTTGGCATTGAGCTATGCTCTAGCACTATTTAAGCCATACCCTTTGCTTGCAACATCTAGTCTTCTCTGTCAATGCCATATATTTGTGCCCTGGTAAATCCTAAGCATATATCTTTTGCTTATGATATCAGTCCCTTCAACCCTGCAACCTACACCCATGTTTCTTGATTGGCACACATGTCCTTGTTCTGGTATAACGTGTTGATGCTACTTAACTGTAGTTTCTATGCCTGTTCTGGGATTACCTAAGTCCATGCTATTTGCTTTATAGCAAACTGCCTCTGCTGTTTTGTAAGCTAAGACCATGTCCCTTCATAGCTGCAAATGTCCCTGTCTTTGCAGCTCTCATTGCTTTGACAGAGTCTGCTTAGTCCCTTTCACCTAAGCTTTACTCTACACTGATGCATACTAAGGTTTTCAAAGTTCATTATCACTGTATGCTCATGAAAATCTATTAGTGAGTTTATTTATTTAACAGCAGCAACAGACACAACCCAAAGAAAACTGCTTCCAGGAATAAACGTTCCTCATAAAACCCCCTGAGTATGAAACATAAAACCAAGGAGGAAAGCTAAGGCACAGATAAGTCCTGAAATTAATAAAATCCAAAAAATTATCAAATTAAATAAAAGTCAAGCTTTAATAAATGTATGGTTAGCGCTTACACAATGGAACTCATTGCTTCATCAGACCATAAAATGTTACATAATAGTCACATATTTAAAATCACAACCATCCAGTCATAAGCAGCTAATGAACATCAACTAATCAGCTTTTAACAAATAAAAATAAAGTTAAGTTAATGAATAAAATTATCAGTGTAACTCTCTCAACTTAAAAAATGGTTTAAGTGAAACTTTGTCATTCAGCCCACTGCCTTTGTCGGCACATAATTTGGCAATCCATTTAGCTTCTCTAGATTCAGTAAGCGTTCTTATATCCCCCATGTATTTGTTCTTAGGCAATACTTCCACTGCCATAAATTTAAAAGTGTGATCAGTACCCCTATCTTTAACATGTTTGGCAAGTGCATTATTGGGGGAAGAAATCTGATATAAGTCTTTCCTAATATATGACCTAAATTCCCTAGCAGTTTTGCTTACATAAAATGCCCTACATAATTGACAGACTGATAAATAAACAAGATGTGTCATACCACAATCTGCTGTAAGTTTAAAATGGAATACAAACCCCATATCAGGGTGTATAAATTCTGAGTCAGAAATTGTAAAAGGGCAATAACTGCATTGAAAACATGGTCTGGTACCAAGAGATAAGGTTGTCTCATTTGTACCATTCATACATGTTCCCTTTGGATAACATAAAATAAGTTGGATCTTCTTTTTATTTTTAAACCAAAACTTAGGAACATCACCTATCTCCTTATGGTAGGTTTAACTGTTTGAACTGACCAATGTCTTCTAGTGATGTCTATAATTCCTTTACAATTACTGATAAAATATAATGAAACACCTATACTGGTATTCCTACTAGATTCACTGGATCTGTTGGTGGTACTGTTCTCAAAAAAATAAGGTTTAGCCATGCTCCCTCTTTGAGAAGTGACTTTATCTAAACAAGTTGCTACTTCCCTATCACCATGACCTCTATTCTTGAATTTCATACTCAAATTTATTAATTCCTGTTTAAAATCATCATCACTCACATGGAGTTGAGATGTGCGCATGCCTTGGCCTATGACTATATTCTGAAAAATGTGGCCCTGATGCATGCTACTTCTGTGGAGGTATGTATTTCTGTGGCAGGGATTGTGATACATTCTGGTATTAATTCTTTCAGTTGAGTCTCTAGTAATGGTTATATCCAAAAAGTCCATCCTATTATATAAACAAGAACTAGTAAATTTCAAAAAGGAAGGGAGTTATTAATATAACCAAAACATTTTTGTAGTTCACATATACTCCCACTCCACACTAAAAATAAATCATTGACAAATCATTGGTAGAACAGTAGGTTGGTCTTGAACCTATCACACTTGATGACCGTTTCATCTTCCCACCAAGCCATAATAATGCTGACCATTTTTAAAGTTGAAAGGACTACGCTGATAATTTTATTCATTAACTTAACCTTATTTTTATTTTTATTTGTTAAAAGCTGATAGGTTGATGTTTATTAGCTGCTTATGACTGGATGGTTGTGATTTTAAATACGTGACTATTATGTAACATTTTATGGTCTGATGAAGCAACGAGTTCCACTGTGAAAGCGCTAACAGTACGTTTATTAAAGCTTGATTTTGATTCCATTTGAGAACTTTTTGATTTTATTCATTTTAGGACTTGTCTGTGCCTTAGCTTTCCTCCTTGATTTTATGTTTCATACTCTGGGAGTTTATTTATTTAGATTTGTTGACCTGGTAAAGTGCTGACCAATTTCAAGCTCAGCCAGGATTGATAGTTGAACAAATACAATGTGAAAGTACAGTTGTTTAAGTAAAACTTATCATAACAGTAGATGGGCACTGCTGCAGCAGCCTTAGCTATATGGGTTTTATCATGTCAAGGAAATAACTGATGGTCAACTTCCAAAGCTTCAGAGCACCTTCCATATACCCAAATTGCCAGGCAGCTCATGCTGAACTGTCTGAAAGACAAGGTTGGGCACAAAGACCTTTAGAGATTTCCTGCTAGCAGAGTGAGACTTGAAAGGACAATGCTAAGAACAAAAAAAAAATAAATAAAATAAAGGTCTACACCCTGGCATATCAAACACAACAGAAAAATAGGGGAGTGGAGGGAGGGAGAGGCTACTACAGCAGTGATCATTTTGCTTACATATCTGTACTATGTTCATCACATTTATCACTGCTGCAGTAGCCTTAGCTATATGGATAGATTATCTTAGCTAACTGCATTTGGGAGGTGGAGGGATAGGAGTCCCTGGAGAATGTTCCTAGTAAAGCTTAATCTGAACTTAGAGAAGGAATGAAGTTTATAGTGCTTTTGTACAGAAGACCAGGAATACTTCTAGAACCATTCCCTTTCCAAAAATCCATAGATTATGCCAAGCCCCTGGTAGAGTGGGTCTTGACCCTGCCTAGAATACTTTTGTTATGGTGAGTATAACAAAAGCTAATGGCCTTAGACAACCATTTGGAAATAGTTTGTTGTTTTGACACAGGTTGCCCCTTCTTATTACCTTCATAAAAGATGAGCAATTGATTTGAAGATCTAAAAAAAATAGTTCTGTCAAGATAGTACCTGAGTTGTTTGTGGACATCCAAGGAATGGAGTATCCTTTCTCCCTCATTTTTAGGTTTAACAACAAAAACAGGAATATGGATAGTTTGACTTAAGGTAAACTTGGATGCCACTTTAGGTGTAAAATGAGGATTATTTCTCAAAGAAAACTTGTCCCTATGGAAAATGAGATAGGGTTGACTCATGTTAACAGCTTGCAACTGAGGTGCCCTTCTGGCAGAGGTCAGAGTAATTAGTAAAACTAGTTTCTGTGTTAAGAACCTCAAGTCAGCCAGATTAGCTGGTTCATATTTAACAAGTGTTAACTTCTCTAACACAACATTAAGATCTCAAGGAGAGGCCACCAGTTTTCTTGGAGGCCTCTTATGCAAAACCCCTGTCAAGAACATTTTGACATGAGACTGCATTGAAAGAGGAGGTTCCATGGGCAGATATGTTGAAATAAACATTGACAGACAAAGAAGATAGGATAGTAACTGACACAAATATTGTAGAACCAGAGAACAACTAGCCTTGAATGGGTGCTGGTTATGTTGTTGACATCAACTAGAAAACCTTTTCCATTTGTTAATGTATGATTTTCTATTAGCAAGCTTTTTTGCCTCCATTAGTACTTGCTGCATGTTTTAAGTAAACAGGTGCCTAAAAGGAATTAAGATCCTATCATTCCTGCAGTCAATTGAAGTTGATTGATGTTGATGTATATCAAACTCCTCTGTTTTTGTGTGAGTAGGAACAGTGTTTGAGAAACTTGTGGTAATTGGCACTGACCATTTCCAAAAGAAGGGAAAGCCACTGTTGACTGGGCCAAAAGGAAGTCACCACAGTGATCTTGTGGGATTCCTCCTTGAGTCTTCAGAAGTACCCTGGATATTAATGGGAAGGTGGAAAAACATACAGAAACATTACTATCCAAGGAAAGGAAAAGGAATTTCAGGCCTTCTTGCATGGAGTCCTGGAATAGAATCTTGCCAGTTGATTGTTCAAAAAGGGGGGAAAGACATCTACTTGAGGAACTCTCCACAGATGGATCATATCTTGGAGGAATCCCAATCTAGTTTCTATTTGTGAGGGTCTGCTCTGTGGGTCTATATTAGATCAGCTAAAGGGCATTACAGTGAATGCCATTTCACCAACTCATATAGAACAAAATCCCTAAACAGCGAAGGCTCAGATCAGTGATTTTTTTTCCAAGGGAAAAAAAAAATCACTTGGCCTGAGCCATGACATTACCTTTACCCCAGTGTAATGCAATCTCGTAGTTAGCATATTTAGTTGAGGGTGTGTGGGGGCGAAGCTCCCCACGTTGTTATGTTTGAAGTGGTGTGTTGGTGTTTTGAGGGCAAGCGATTTCTTTCCCAGAGAAAAAAATTGCTGTTATGAACATTCTTGGGTTAATTACCTCGTTGATTACATGTTAATGAACAGTTCAATGGAACGCCTCTTCAAGGCTTTAATATTGACCCCTGCCCTGGTGCTCCTTAGCCTGTCTTCCACACAGTTTTGCTATGATGGAATGCAGAATACCTGTAGAGTGAGACTGTGCTGCGAAGCTATATCCCAAGCTAACATGGTGAGCCTGAAAAAGAGGTACAACTCAGTTCCCCCTTGCTTGTTGATTTACCACATGACAGTGGTATTGTCTGTAAGTACTTGAAGAGGTCTTATCTGTCCAGTCAAAGGTCTCTAATGAAATAATTTTAGCATATGTGTCACACCTTTCATTCTGTAATTGGAAGTCTGTCAATGGAAAGGGCCAGAAAGTTTAGGAGTGGATATTAGAGACACAGGTGATTGCTATACAGATCAGAGATTCCTGATGCCCCCTTATGATGTGCATGGGTAGTATTGTTTCAGTCAGAGGGTATGCTAGGTAACATTTTCTCCTTTGGATCAGAAGTGTTGCTGTTAACTTTTTTCAGGAAGTGCAAGAACTGCTACAGACTTTTTTCCATCATACTGTATCACCCAGTCAAGGGAAGAGAATATGCACATTTAAGGTAACATGATGCCATCTGTTATAATAATGCACTGAATAAGGCATAAACATCTGACTCTGTAAACAAGCTACAAATTACAGTCCTCAGCCAAGAAATTATCTGTCTGCTACTGTTTTCTATGAGCCCCTCCATAGTCTTCTAAAGCAAGTAAAACTTATTAACTTATGTACACTTTTGCAACCTAGCTGAGATCATCACTTTACAGCATAATTTATATATTCAAGACTGCAGATTTACAAAAGACCTTTCTTTTAAAACAAAAGTACTTCTTTGCATATCAAAGAAACACAGGTTCTGCTCTAATATTACCTGAAATGTATCACTAGTCTACAGGCAGATATAGAAATATAAACATTAACATGACTAGAGGTTCCCAAATTTCCAATTAACTGGATGAAATAATTAATTAACTAATTAATTTTCCAGCATCTGCATTATGCTCCTCTGTTATTTTTTGGCAAATTGCTGTAGACTAATCACTACGTGACAGTTGTTGAGTTTTAGACTCATATCCTCCCAAAACTGCATGTTGATGCAAAACCTGTTAATTATTCTAGCAGCTTTCTAAGGTAATAAGAACAATATTTAAAATTTGTCCCTATTTTTGTGCATTTGCCCCATCCATTATGTTGGCTTTGCCCATATTTTGTGTGCTAAGAGGTTGACAGGTACTTTTGTAAGGTGTTTAACATTAAGACTTAGCAGGGTGACAAGGGTACTGTGTGTGTTAAGTTGTTAACAGAAGGGTGGATGATTAAGGATATGGCATAAAAAGCTACCAAACCAATCAGGTCTACTGTCTAATGGCATCAGGATTTACTCATGGCCTTGACTTGTGCCTGTTGAGTACTGGGAAAGGCCTCAGGTTGCCTTCAACTGTAAACTGGATTAAGCAGGATATTTGGATAATGAATGCATGTTGTAAGGATAATGTCTATGTATTGGCAAAAGAGTTTTTTATTGAAGGAACATTTCAGCTAAAATCATTGGCTTCTGCTTGCATTCCTGAATGGAAGATGGTATTGAGAAAGTTTTTGCTTGGATTACTGCAGGTCTATGTGTGGTATCTGAAATGGAAACTGTACTTGAGCATTTTGTTTGTAAGAGCAGCTGCCAAAGTACCCTTTTGTTCCTGATTAACATTCATGCTGCACCATGTTGATTTACACTGCAAACACATTAGGGCACATATTATCCAGTTACTGATCATACTGTAAACTGTCCAATTACATTTTTAGGCTGGTAAAGCTAGCTTGGACATTTTAGTATCACTTGTTATATTTATGTACATTAACTGTATGATGATTTGTGAGAAGAAGCATCTAATGTGTAGGACAAGATAGTGATGGTGCAGGGCTGCAGCCTGCGGCCTATGCTTGAATTTGATGTGTAGTAGTGTAGTAGTAAATTTTATTTTATAAAAAAATTGTATTTTAGTTTTATAAAAGTTCAGATGTTAATATAAATGAAATACTATTGTTCTTCTGTTTATTTTGTGTTTAATTATCATATTTTGTCTTTTCTTCAATTTGTGGTTAAAAGTTGGTATTCCACAATTACACTGGATTGGGTGTGGTTACATAATTATGCATGACAATTTTATGTTAATCAGCGTACAGATTTGTACCTATTTTTCATGGGCTTTTGTCAATATTTTTGACGTTTCCAGGTTGAGAGGTATGATTGGAACATGATCTATAAATAAAGTAAATAGATAAATACAAGTCAGATGCCATTAAATTTAAATAATATTTGTAAAACTAACCCAGAATCAAATTATGGTTTCCATACAGGAAAATATTCAACTACTTTTTATGATAAAATTAAAATAATAAAGTGACTATAAGTCATCCATAAGTTTTATTAAAATTTCAGCATTAAATACTCCTCATCTTCCTCCTTTTGGATATAAAATATTTGATCATTATTTGAGTATGCTAGAACAATATTGGTATATTTTACCACTTTCTTTTATAAACCTTATGCACAGATTCTTTTGCAACATTAGTTTTACTTACGGGAGGGATCTGTTTATTATAAGGCTCTACTCATTAGTATAATGGCAGCACATTATGCTACTGGCAGGATGAAGAAGACTCCTCATGAATGGCTGTTCTGTGAGCCATTGTGATGTCTTTAGTGGTATTTTCTGGAGAAGAAAAGCCTGTGCCATTCTTACTATCTACCAGAGGCCCACAGGCAGCAACATTAGGAAGTGGCTTATGTATTCTGTCTTCTCGACTTGAGTGAAGCAGGTGGTTTTATTGTCACAGGCTTAACCCAAGAAAGGAAGAGATGGTTAACAGCCATTATAAAGAAAGCTGCTGGGTAGTGGCTTGGCACACATGCTCATTACCTACCATATGTAGATTTGCAAGAGTCTGCAACATTTAATGACTATTCCGTAAGGCATTGAAAAAGCTTCTGTCTATAAGAAAAATAAATGTGATTATTTTTTTACTAAAAAATATTTGAATTTAATGACAGGACCCTTTTTTCTGTATCAGACTATAAAATGCATGTCAGTTATCTTCTGCAAAATGCCTACTTAAGTATACTAGAAGGGAAAATGTTAAAAGCAGCAACCACCGAGTTGTTTTGGTACAAAACATCTAACATATTTTGTTTAATATTTTGTGTATACTTTTTTTTAATTTTTCCAAATCTTTTGGGTTTGTAATACCATGGCATGAATGGACCCCGTTCCTAAGTCTAAGTGTGATTAAAATTCATGAAATTAGTATTATTTCACTCTTTGATGTCAGCCAAAAGTACTCTTTGCAGCACCCGTAATGTGCCCAGTAATGACTCCTTCTGCATTTTCTATGGATTTACATCTATTGCTAGCATGTCTAAATATGATTGTAGACTCTTTTTGTAAGACCCGTTGCTCCTACTACTATTGGAACTATCTGGGTATCTTTCTTCCACATTGCTCTCATTTCTGCTTGCAAATCCTGATATTTTATAACTGTGTCTCTGGGTGTGGCAATTTCAATGATCAATGCTATTTTTATCTTCTTTTTTTGGACCACTATATCAGGTTTTCTAGCATCTATCTTTTGAACTGTTGGTAATGGGTGATTCCATGTGATGTGGACTTGATCATTTTGTATGATGCTTTGTGGCACATGTTTCCAGTGTTTTTCAGCCACTTCAATACCATAATGTTTGCACAATCTCCACTGCAACAGTCTTGCCACATTATTTCGCCTTTCATTATACAGCCTTCTGCCATTAATATGGCACAACCAGCAATGAGGTGTATGACAGTTTCCAATTCACTTTTATAAAGCCTACATTTGTCTGTTTCTCCCACATGTTCAATGGACTTTGTAAACCAGTGTGTATGTAGCCCACTATCTTGCACCGTCAATATTAACCTTTCATCTTTTGGTTTAAATTCACCTCTCCTTAACCATTCCTGCATTTGTTCGTGATCAACATGAGGTTCTTCCAGAAGTTTTCTATATTTGCAACTATATTTATGATTTTCCACATTTCTTGCCTTTTCATCTGGTCCTTCACCTTATATTCTTTCTTTTGTTTTTTGGCACATTCAGTTCCTGCCTGATTTTTATCCACTTCTGGTTTGATTTCCATTCCTTCTTGACACTGATATGCTTCTGCTTGGTTAAGCCGAGAAGTCTTCTTAGATTTATTCTCCTCATGTTTCAAAACTTTCACTACATTTGGATCTTGTGAGGTCAGCAAATATGTGTGGAGTTCCACGACTGCAGATCTATACATGTAATCAATTTCAAGGAGGCCCACCCCTTCTTTGTAACGAGGAATATATAAACTTGGTATGCACTGATTTCTATAGATTATTTGGTGAGCATGAAGCATCCTTCTTGTTTTAATATCTAATCTATCCAACACGTTTTGCGGCCAATCAATCACAAAACTGTAAGTTAGGACAGGAAGAGCAAATTGGTTTATAGCTTGGATTTTGTTCCTAGATGTCAGCCCTGTTTTCAGGATTAATTTAAGTCTTCTAGAGTATTCCTTACTAAGTTTTATTCACATTTGTTCATGTTTTATTGCTGATCCTTTATCAGTTCCCAAGTATTTATACACTCCCTCCTGCTCAAGTTCTTTTATATCACATTCTTGTCCCAAGCTGATGTTTTCCTGGTGCTGCAGTTTTCCTGCTTTTAAGGTTGCTTTTGCACATTTATCAAAACCAAGTGACATTCTAATATCATCTGAAAAGGTTTTGACAACTTGCAGCTGTGTTTTCAGTTCCTCATCTGATGAGCTATACAGTTTTAAATCATTGTTAAAGAGAAGATTAGAAGTCTTTAGTCTTTGTTGTTTTTTAGGAGCCAAATTATAGCCATGGCCTAAGCTGTTAAGAAGACAGCTTAATGGGTTAAGGGTAAGGCAGAATTGCAACGCTGACAGAGAGTCACCCTGGAATATCCCCCTTTGAATTTTTATTCCTGGGATAATTTGTCCTTTATCATGGCTTAATTGCAAAGTGGTCTGTTACTGTTTCATGTATAAGCTTTTATGGATTAAGTGATGTTACAGGTTATCAGCATGTTACAGGTTAAATTATTTTCTGTTTACAAGACCTTTTCTTTATCAGCTATTGACCTTTGACCAAATCACTCATTCCTCTGCTACACTGCTGATCTGTGGAACATTGACCTGTTTTTCATAGGGAGCTCTGCAGATTTGTTCTGGCGCTTAATTCTGTTTAGTCCTCTGCTTTGTGAGAGCTACAATCTTTTTTTTTTACTGCGAAGATTTTTCCTTCAGGAATTAGGATCTGTCAGAACTGCTTGAAAGGTAAGCTATAACAGATAAATGTACTGCAAACTGAGGTAGACTTTCATATTAAAGTAGTATGTAAAGTTTTATGGATTAAGATACTTCATGTGCAAAGAGAATCAAAGCAAAGCTCAGATAAGTATTTTACTCATTTTGTTAATTTGATAATATTGTGTTTTTGAGACAATTACGTAGCTACTGCTGTGGTGAAGACTTTGTAAGAAGTAATTAAGTACAGTGGGAAGATACTGCAGATGTCACTGACTACAAAGTGATGTGCCCACTGTCTATTAGCAAAGTCTAGAAAGGGTGCAGAAAACAAATACATGCAACTTAACAAAAGAAGGAAGCTGCTAAGTATAGTGAATGTGTTTGACTATGTAGCTAGCTGTGAGACACATGGGAACTGCTTAGCTTGCATGCAAGAATGGAATGAAGTGCTTAGAATTTACACACTAGCTGCCAGACATGACACAACTATGCATTTGTCACGTATGGTGCAACAATGTCAACTGTCAGCTGTGGAATCACAATCATAATTGGAACAATTGGAATATATATTATTTTATTTATATATTTTTAACCTGAGAAGAGCACTGATACACATCTACCTTTGTCAGACTAAGTCCGCAAACAGTGACTTGCTCACTATCAGGCATTATGCAATGAAGGCTGAGGGAATCAAACTCTGGACTCTGTGATCATGCTTACTGGTAGCTATAGTGTGTCAGTGAATCTGACTTCTTTATAGTCATTGAACTCTGAAACTTGGACTGGAAAAAGTGATATAACTTTTATAAAAAATTCCTGATGTAGAATGATAAAAACTACACACAGCATTAAAAATGAATATGTAAGTAAGAATTGAAAACAAATATTAAAAAAATGTAGTAAATCATCCCATGTTGAATATTTTGTAGTACGGTAACAGTTAAGATTTGTTCTCTTCTACAACACAAAACAAACTCTTCAACTATTTATGTCTGACTTCTGACAAGACAGGAGCAATGCAAATAATGGACCTCATACTCTTTCAGTGAAAACATTGAATCATTACACAGTGTAGTATACATTTGTAAGGTCTTCATGGATATATTTGATCTACCACTGAACTGTCCTGCTTTGTGCACTGTGGGGTGAAATAACTAAATTAACAATATGACAGCAGATTTCCTCTTGTTTTGAGAAGTATGTTTCATTTTACATATATATAAATTAAATTCACATATATAATTTTATTCCTCATTTTTATAACAAAGGTTAAATATTGTGCTTAAATGGTACCTAAATCCAAATATACATAGACCCAGACTTGCAGTTAAAATACAATGTTGTTATACAGTACTGCTTAGAATATTACCTACAAATTCATAGTCCAAAAGCTGAGTATGAGATGTGGAGTTTTCATTATTTCAAAAAATGCATAACTTGAAACTGTAAAGTACTAAACATGTAGTGCTGGTATCCAGAAAGTAAAACAATGAATATGAATACACAAAAAGGTAATCAACCAGATAGGAATAATCCATAAGCAGTTATTTATCACCATTTTCAATGCCAAAATATATGCAGTAAATTATCTAGTATGCATATTAATCAACTATTACAGAGTGTGTATGTTAATGAGGATGTACTCACACACACACACACACACACACACACACACACACACACACACACACACACACACACACATTGCATTCAGAAAGGGAAATTATAGGTATTGGGTGTCAAAGATTCATACAGGCAGTTTACAAACAATGTAGCATACACGATGGAAGAAGAACTAACGAGTGGATCAGATAAGTGTAAGAAGCTGCAGAAACATGTGAGGAGTCCTGATAATATACATAATTTAGCCATTATCCTTAAAACATTTGCATGCATTTGCTTTTGTTAAGCACAGTTGTAGTTGTTTATTATAGTTATTGATAAGTTTTTCCAGGATGCAAGGGCTATTCTACAGAAAGATTTTTCAGCTGTAGCAAGGACAAAGAAAAGATACAGTAGCTAAATTTCTAGGTCACAATGAATATTTTTTAACAAAAATGTATTTTTAATAAATTTTAAGGGGTGGGCAGTGTCTCTCTCATGTAGAAGTTTAAGAAGTTTCTAATTTTGTATTAGAGAGAGTAGAGATGACAGACACATAAGCAAAGGAGATCTAGAACTTGTACTAGAAAGAAAAAACAAGCAGTGCCTAAAGGCATATATTATACTGGGATTGAATTAAATTATAAATTTGAAATCAGAATTAAAGAGTAAACCATTAAGATTATTTGGCAGATCATATGCATGCATATTGCATTAAAGTTGTTCTTGAGATATTAAGGAACAAAAAAAAAAACAGTTAACTGATATAAGTGGGAACCACATGATTTTTAATTAGTATTTAAAATATGTTTTTGAAAAGTTCAGTTTGTCTAATGAACTTCAGGAGTAATAGTTGATGAAAGCACTAAGGTTTTTATTTATTTATTTTATGTGACAGTTTTGTAAATATTGGGGAGAATCATAGTTTGAGTTCTGTTTGAACTGCTGACTATATTACACACATACACGCACAATATAAACACAAATTAATTTAATGTTTGTTAACCAGTTTAGTACGCTGGTCCAAAGACCCTTTTGTTTGATGGTCTGGAGCACAAAGACATCACTAGATAATACATTATACACTAATGTTTAGAATGAAACCCACATGACTCAGCAGGGAAGATATTCCATCACAGGAATCCTTAGATGAGATAGTTTAAATATAGAATAATTCTGACACAATAAAGCTTTCAACAGTTTACAGAAGCCTTGCTAAATTAAATCAGTAAGAAAAAAATTGTGTTTTTTTCACATATTAATGCAAGCCAAAACTTCAGATATCAGTGATAGTACTACTAAAAGTTAAATAATTAGAATGAGCACACTTACACAATGGTAAAATAGTCTGTACACATGAAAGGAGAGAGAATAAGAAATGTGAAGGAGAGTATAAATTCTTACACACACACACACATATCTCTATATTGATGTCACAGTGGTGCAGCGGTTAGAATTCCCACCTCACAGCAAGAGGCACCCCAGCCGAGAATCAAACTCAAAAGCTTCTTGCTCTGAGGTGACAATGTTAATCACAGCACCACTTAATAAAAAAAATTTTGGTAAATAAACCCGATGACATAGAATTCATAGCCTGATTGTTTCAATTATAGCTGTCTCTAATTATACTCCTTTGGTATCACCTTCCTTAAACTCCCAAAAGTTCGTATAGTAAACCGAACTGAAATGGACTACGAACATTCCATCCTCAACCTACTGTGTGATGAAATATCAAAATTCACTTGTGACTTGACATCACCAGAACAGAATATAAGCTTCACTGAGGAATTCTATACCTCTTTAGAAAAATGTATAGAGCTAGTAGGCCCTACTACAACCAAGTATCATGGAAAATTCAAAAACAAACCACCCAGGTGGTCCACCACCATAAGTAAACTATAAAACAAAAGTAGTTAAGAAGGTTCAAAACCTGTCTTCTCAAATGGTAATATCAAAAGCATTACAAAGAAAACTTTAAAACAGTATCATTTCCAATAAAGGAGCCGTCCTCTGGAGCTAAAAACAATTATAATTATAAATCCTTATTTAGCTATCTTAGAAAACTGAAAAATAATACCCTACACTACTCAGAACATATTCATAATACAGCCTCCTATTCTGACATTGCCAATATCCATAAAAACAAATTTAATGGCAACTTTTGGCCCTAAGACTTCTATTCAGAGACCTAAATATCTGAATCCATTACTCCACCAATTTTCTTGAAAGATCATTTAATGAAAGTGCTAATTAATATCAAAAGTAATTCCTCCATGGGCTCTTACAATATAACTGTTTTTCATTAACAGCGTTAAACATGTCCTAGGAGACACACTCCTCAAACTGTTTAGCTTAAATTGAACAACTGATTTTGTTCATGATGAATGGAGCACAACAATGGTGATACTTCTTTATAAGGGTGTTCTTACAGCTAACCCGGGTATTTACAGAGCTGTCAGACTTACAAGTCTCATCTGCAAAACCATGAAATATAGTGCACCTGACCTCATAAACTGTGATATCAATAATTTTGTTAGATGTGAGTGACTCCATTAGTTTGGTTTTGTGAAGGACAGACCCTGTCTAGTTAATCTGGTAAATTTATTGGAAAGGGTTATGCAGACTGTGGCACACACAGTTCTGCATACTGGCATCATACAAAAGCTAAATTCTTTAGAACATCATGCATATGTGGTTAGACAGATAGCTAACTGGCTAAAAGAAATAACTCACACAGTGAGTTGCAGATGCCTCACTGGAAAATATGAAAGTAACCAGTGATGTCCCTCAGGGCTCAGTGCTAGGACTTCTCCTTTTTGTTATTTATTTCTCAGATTTCTAATCAGAGCCAAAACCTCTGTTTAGCAATGCCAGCAAATGACTGCAAACTGTGGGGCTGTTATTAAATCACCCTATGACACCCAAACCCTCCAGAATGAACTTAACCTAATAAACTATTGGTATACTAAAAATGGACTCAACCTAAGTGCTAAAAAGTGCAGTATCATCATTTTTGGTAGACAATCCCTCCTTTCTTCATATAGTATAGACAACACAACTCTACAAAAAAATTTAGTTAGGAACTAGATGCCTGGGTTGATAGCTCCTCACTCCCTTTTGACCATCATGTAACAACAGTTGTCAGGAAACCTTTTAATTAACCAATTCTTCTTCAACTCCACTTATTTAGTGCAATATACAGATGACTCAACTCTCATCTGCTCTGCACAATCCCTTCCTAAACTGCAAGAAATAACACAGCTCTCTTTCATTGCAATCATTTCATGGTTGACTAGTTCCCAGCTACTACTACTTCTTCTTTCGGCCTTTTCCCAGTTAGGGGTCACCACAGCAGATCACCTGTCTGCTCAGGAGTGGCAGTGGAGTTTTACAGTGTCAAGTTGCCAGCACAGTGCCCCAACCTTCCACAGAAGGCACACACATGCACACACTCACACCTAAGGCCAATTTAGAGTGTCCAATCCACCTATAGCATGTCTTTGGGATGTGGGAGGAAACCAGAGCACCCGGAGGAAACCCATGCGACCACAGGGAGGACATTCAGACTCCATACAGAAGGCACCCCAGCTGAGGATTGAACCAGAGAACCTCTCGCTGTGAGGCGGCAACGCTAACTGCTGCACCACCGTGGCTGCCCTGACCAGTTCCCAACTACTACTCAACACAAATAAAACTATTAGAGAGGAAATGAACCAAAAACCTCAAGGTGTCATTGCAATAAAAAAGTAGAAATCCAGTGGCAAAACAATAGCAAAGACAAGGCGCCAGGCAACTGAGAGATAGAATAAGGGAGCACACATATCACATTAAAAAGAAAAGTATGTTTAATGCCCTTGCAAAGCATGCCTCAGAGACAAATGAGAGACATAGCTTTAAATTTATGGTTATAGGTAGAGGTAAAGAAAATAAGAGGGGAGGTGATATCAGAGCCAGAACTGAAGAATTGGAAGCCAATTGGATCATTAGGTTGAGAGCTGATGTGGGACATGGCCTGAATGACCATGTTCCCCTAAGACCCATTTTAAAAAACAGACCATTACATAGGTGATTTTAACCATTACAAGCTTTGTATTATTTATGTATGTGACTTTGTATTTTTGCATTAACTTTATATATATATATATATATATATATATATATATATATATATATATATTTGTATGTATTTTAATATACAGGAATATATTTTAGTATTTTAATATTTTAGATGGTGTTTTCTTTTTAAGTTGTTAATTGATGGAGTCATGTGATCTATGATGTTAGTTTAAAACAGGTGATTTGATAGCAGTATGGATATACCTGAAAAAGCATTTGTGAAAGCGCTTGTGTACTGTGTTAATAAACAGCTGTAGTTCCTGAAGAAACTGGAGCCTTGTCTTTGCTATTGTTTTGCCACAAATAAAACTATGTTAATGCTTTTTACACTTAAAAATATAAAGAACACACACCTCTCACATCTACTCAGAAAATCACATCAAAATAGAAACAGTATTTCAAACAAAAATTCTAGGTGTAAAAACTGATAGTAAAATTAAGTGTGACCAACATAGATCTCAAGTAATGTGCAAAGCAAGCATGAAACTAGATGAACTATACAGGATAAATCTATATCTCACAGATTCAATAAGACAAGCAATCACCAAAAGCTTTCTACTCCCACCTCTACTGTATACTTCACCAAATCTTACTAACCTGAAAAAAAAAACAGAAAAAAATTAGAAGCATGTTACAACAAAATAGACAAATTCGACACAAATACCTCATACAGGACACACCACTGCAACTCACTAAAATAATTTCATTGGCTAAATCTACTTCATGATTTCACCTTCCTCCCAACTAGTTACTGCCCACAAACTAATACATATAAATGCCCAGCACTCCAAAATATACTCCAGTTCTACAATAGCAACAGAGACCTAAGATCTACTAAGAAATTCCGCTTACTAATCACCAAATCCAGTAATACAGCTGTGGGCTCTCTCTACATTTATTGCATCGCCAAAATCTGGAACTGTATCCCTCAATCAATTAGAATTGTGCACATGCCTATGTTCAATACTGAACACAGATAGCACCTAAATGGCACCTGGCTGTACTACTGTTCTAAACACTGCTAAGTCCCCATCTGCCATCAAAATACCAACTGATACTAACACCATCTTCTTATGTCTTTTTCAAATTCTATGTCATCAGCTTTTCCCCTATCCCAGAATTCTCTCTCTCCTCTCCTTTCAAACCATACCTCTCTAGCTCTCCACCTTCCCTTTGCTAACTATTCATTCTATGCTCTGCTCATTTCTCTTAACTTTCCCCTAATGTATCTACCATATATTACCTCTCACTCAAAGCCAACAGACACTATCTATCACTGATGGTCCCTTCCACCCCAATCTCAAATACACCTGATACTACAGACTATAGAAGTTCACAACAAATATTTTCTCACCTATCCTCTTGCCTCCTACATCTCACCTCCACCTCCTAACTTTCTCTCTCTCTCTCAATATATATATATATATATATATATATATATATATATATATATATATATATATATATAGCATTTCACTCTACCAGTAACACCCTCAGTCAATGCTTTACCTTCTGTCTCTTACTTACAGGAAAATTCTATATTTAACTTAATTGTATTCAATTACTTTGTATGCATTTGAACTGTAGTGCATACATTTTACAGAATAATCATGTTCTATACTTTAAACATTTGTGCAATTTTTAACCAAACTTTTATATGTACAAATCATGCATGCATTTTTGTTTTTTTATCAGCAGTATTTCCTTAAAAAAATAAATAAATAATAGTAATAATACCCTCTTGTAATAGCTTGTGTAAACTGTATGTGGAGCTTTTCTCCCTGCGCTTCCACTGAAAAAGGGTTCACACCCAGTCGGACTTTCCAGGTCAACAAAAAACAAACAAACAAATAAATAAATATTTCCTGTACTTCCTCAGGTGCTAGAGCCCGGAGTATTTCATTGAACTCTTGTGTTTTCTTGACAGTCAACTTCCAGGTCTTCACCTTAGTCTCTGTTGACATTAGAGCCTTCTCTGACCACTGTTTGCAGCTGATTGTGGCAGCCAGTAGTTTATGCTGTGTGCTGGCTGTTTCACTTGGGATTACTTTGTAATTTCTGATTGGACCCCGGTGCCCTCTCTTTATAAGGAGGAAGTCTACCTGAGTTGCATATTTGTCAATCTTGTATGCGATCTTGTGACTGTCTGTCTTGCTGAAGCATTTTGCCAGACAGAAGTCCAACATGGCCATTCCATTTTTGTTTGTGTTGCCCCACAAATATGAATCCAGGCAGTCCTTATATCCTGTTCTGTCTTACCTGATATGTTAATTCAAGTCTCCAATTGTCAATACCAAATTATGTTGTCCTGCTTTATCTCGTAGGTCCTGCATCTGCTTTTCTTTGCTGTCACAGTAGGTTGAGATTATGAATAGTACCTTGTCACTACATGGATTACAATGAGTTTGTCTCTGCACAGTCTTCCGAATACTCTCACTCACCACAGTTCCCACATCATTTGTAGTCTATCCTCCCACTGAGTAGTTGACTTTGGATCCCAAACCAAGTGACTTTGCTTCAGTGCCCTTCCCTTCCATCTTGGATTCTGGATACAGAGGATGTCCAGCCTCGTCATCATGTCATCCACTTCCAAGTTGCATCCTGTGAATGAGCCTGTATTGTGTTTGGCAGATTGATTGGTTTTACATCCAGATTTTCCTGCAATGGAGCTATGCCAGCTAACAGTCAACTGGACACCAGCCAGTCAGTAATTTATTGATCAAGGGATGCTGGTCTTTATGGCAGGCATCAATTTATTCCTGTCAGGTACCCATGCCCATTTATGCAACCAAATCACCTAGAGCCAATTGCATACAGTGTGTGCAATAAATAAGTTACTATGCTATGCCCAAAGTGGTTGATCTATAAAACTTCTTTCCAGACAGGCACCATCTAAAGTGTATGCTTTAGGTTACAACTCCATTCTTGCTCAAGTCTAAGGTGGAAACATTCAACACAGGGAGAACATAGAAACTCCATACAGCCATTGGTAAGAGGCTAGACTAAAAACGTGCACCTTGTGCATGGGAGGTGAATTTTGCCTTTTTCCATACTGTAGTGCAATTCCAGAGTTAGTATATTTAGTTGGGTGGTTTGTGGGGTATAGCCGCACACTGTGTGTGTGTGGAGGGTGTAGCCCCCACCTGGGTGGCTTTGACGTACTTCAGTATGTTATTTTGTTAAATGTAGGCCAAGTGTAAAAACTTTGGTAATGTGAAGGTTCGGTTTATTGCGATTTCAGTGTTGTTGTCTCAGTAATTTGCAGTTTGGGTAAGTGCAAATATGGTCTACTGAAGTAGACACACACACACACACACACACACACACACACATGCACACACGCACACACACACGCACGCACACACGCACACACACACACACACACACACACACACACACACACACACACATACACACACCTTCCACTTCCAAAATGTGGAACAGTATATCTGAAGTAGTTAACTTCATTTGTCCATCAACCTGTGGGTATTGGATCCATATTGGATCCGAGCCGGCAGCTTCAAACAGCTAAGATCCGAGCTCCAAGCTCCTCCCCCTTACCCATAATCCCCTGCGAACCCTTCCTGCCCTCAGATCTCATTTGCCGCAGTTCAGTCAGCAGCTTGATCAAGCTTCCAGGCATGGGTAGAGCGTATTCTGTGAGAAAAATCTTTCTTTTTTCTTTCTAACTGTTAAAAATATTTGTGTGTGTGTTACCCCTAGTCTATTCCTATTATTAGCAATTTTTTGTAGTTAAACTTAACTGTATCTAGTTAGTTTGTCCTCCCTCTGTGTGTGTGTGTGTGAAGGCGTGTCTGTGTTGGGCCTAGTGTTTAATTTTTTTCTAAGTCATTTTCATGTTTGAGGCCCCTAAAGCCTTCTTTTCTAAATGCACCGAGTGTGGCCATAAGCTGTCCCCAGCAGATGGCCACACTCAGTGTGTTATTTGCCATGGGGTTGACCACCTCTCCTCAGGCTGCACTATTTGTGCAGCCTTCAACCCCAGGGCTTTGAGGGACAGGAAGTCGAAGTTGTTCTTGGCAGGACTGTTGCCCCTGGATCTGACTTCATCCTCCTCTTCCTCTGTGGTACCTGCCACAGCTGCGGCAGTGCCACCCCCCATCCCTGCTCCCCTGGCGGGGACTCACCCTCCCACTGCAGGCCAGGGGGAGAGGGAAGCTAGGAGAGAGTGTAGGAAGGAGAAACACCACAAGCGGCTGGCCGAGTCTTCCTCCTCAGCCCCGCCGGGCAAGCAAGCGGCTTCTCCTAAGGCCGCCGGCCCTTCTCCTTCCCAGCTCCATTCACCCCATTTTTCTCTGGAGCTGGAGGAGGAGGAGACCCGGTCACCTTTGAGGTCATCGAGGCGGCACTCCCATCCTGCCTCAGTGGCCTCTTCTAGGTCAACTAGAAGCTTATCCGATGCAGACATGGACCGGATGATGCGTAGGTTCCTCCAGGCCCAGCTGCAGATGGGAGTGCTCCTGCCTCCTCCCCCTCTGGGGGGGGGAACTCGACCCCCTTTTTTGCCCTGATTGCTCCTTCTCTGACCCACTTCTGGGGTTCGGAGCCGTCAGAGACGGATAGCGTTGGAGCCGGGGGAATGTCAGCTCTGATAGTACCTCATACTTCGGTGCCGACAGCACCCTCGAGTTTGTCAAGTCCCTTTTCGGATCCGAGCTCTCTGAGCCAAGAAGAGCTGAGATTCAGATCCAGAGGTGTCAGTGTGTCTTCAGCTCTGTCTCGGTCGGAGCATACTGGCCCTTTGCATCCAATTGCTTCGGTGCCGGCTCCAATCCACACATCGGATCCAAGTGGACTGCTCTTGGATCCCAGGGAGAGCAGCTCCCCTTCTGCTTTCGATGTTGTGGAGAGGGTTCTATTGAGGGATTCGGGGCCCCAGGCTTCTGCTACGGCTCCACCCTGCACTCCATCTCAGACGGGCCTACCTTCCGTCACCTGGCCCCAGGGACAGCCTGCGCCTACATCCCAGATAGTTCCCTTGGAGGAACAAGATGTGGTTGGTGAGGCCTCTTTGGACAGCCCCCCCAAGGAGGTTCCTCACAAATGTAAGTGCAAGAGGAGGCACTTGTACTGACCTGAGTCCTTGACAACAGACGCAGATTTAGAGGAAGGGGAAGGTTCCCCAAGATCACCCTCCCGAAGACGTCTCCTTTGGAGACATCATGAAAATGGTTCGAATTAGAGGGGGGTGGTCTGCCCAAAAACCTTCCTCTAATGAGTCTGTGTTTCTGGAGGCATTTGACGCAGGCCCATCTACCTCTTGGGTGTCCCCTCCCACCAACTTCCTGGTAGACCTGATTACTACCAGGGCATGGAAGGAGCCGGACACTGTGGTGCCCATTCCCAAGAGGCCTGATAAAATTCTTTGTCCCCCTTCTGATAGGACATGCTGGAGCAAGGGTGCTCCTGTAGATGCCATGTTGGTGGTGGCTGCCACTAAAAAGGAACTGGCCCAGGAGAGTTCCTTGGTCCATCCTCCAGACAAGTAGTCTCGGACGATGGACCGTTTGGGGAAGCAGATGTTCGCTTCAGCCAGCTGCTCGGTAAGGTTGCTGAATTATATGGCAGACGTGATACGACTCCAGTGGGATCTCATCAAAGAATACACCGGGTCACCCCCAAAGTCCATGTCGGCAGAGGATAAGAAAGTATTTTCTACCCGAATGGCCACTCTCAAATCCATTTCTAACACCTCTATGCGGCTCCTCTCCCATGCCATGGAAGGGGCCGCTAGAGCTAGTGGAACGGGCATTGTCTTACAGCGGCATGCTTGGCTCCGCCATTGTGATTTTGTGGAACCCTTCAAGGCATCCTTCACTAATGCCCCATTTGATGGTTCTTCAGTCTTTGGCAAGACCGTACACGACACACTGGTCCAGAGCGAGAAAGACAGAAAGATGTTGTCTGCCATTGGAGTCCACTTCTCTGCTCCCCAGAGGTCCTTCACTAGGAACCAAAAGGGACAGAAGAAGATGTGGTTCCGGAAATTTCAACAGTCCCATTTCGCTCCGGACCCCTCGTCCTTCAGAGGCAGAGGAGGACAGGCCCAGAGGCAGAGGGGGACCAAAGAATTTTGGGTCGAGAGAACCCTTTTCTGATCAGCCCACACAGCAACCCTGAAGGGGTACCCAACTGCTCCACTCTGGAGGCAGTCGGGGGGCATTTCTCAAGGCACCTAGCAATGTGGGAGTCCATTACAACAGATCGCTGGGTGTTTTGGATCATATCCAGAGGTTACAAGATTCCCTTTCTCAACCTTCCTCCCAAACCCTGGAGCCTCCCCGATGTCCCACCCAATCAAAGGGAGGCAGCAGCCTCAGAAATTCTTCAGCTGCTAGAAAACAGTGCAATCCAGCACTTTCCCCCAGACCAATCCGGATCAGACTTTTTACTCCAGGTTCTTTTTGGTGCCAAAAAAGATGGGGGACTTCAGACCAATCCTCGATCTATCCTTTCTAAACCTGTCAGTGGCCAAAGAGAAGTTCCGGATGGTCACCATTCAATCCATTCTCCCACTCCTGCAGGAGAACGACTGGATGTGTTCCATAGACCTCAAGGACACGTACTACCACATTCTGATGGACAGGCGATCCAGAAGGTTTCTCCACTTCTGGCTAGGAGCCAGCCACTACCAGTTCAGGGTCCTTCCCTTTGGTCTCACCACAGCCACCAGGGTGTTCACCAAAGTATTAGCAGTGGTAGCGGCCCACCTGAGACTTCAGGGAATACAGGTCATTCCATACCTAGATGACTGGCTCCTGTCCGCCCCCACAAGGCATCTACTGTGCTCAGCCAGAGACTATTTCCTCCATCTGGCCTCCCGACTGGGAATCATAATCAATATCAAAAAATCTTCTCTCCAACCAACCCAGGTCTTAGACTTCATTGGAGCCAGATTGAACACAAACCTTTAGCAGGTCTTTTTGCCACCGGACCGACTTCGGACCCTGAAGCTCCATGTGCTAGCCCTTCTGAACTACCCGGCTCCTCCAGCGGAATTGGTCCAGAGGGCTTTAGGCTCCATGGTGGCAACTATCAATCTGCTACCCTTAGTGCACCTGAACATGAGGGTACTGCAATGGTCCATCCTGCAACATCCACTGAGTTCACCCATTCCCCTCAGCAGGGTTTGCAAGAAAGCCCTACTCTGGTGGCTCCAGTCTCTGGACCTCCAGAAAGGGCGCCCTTTCTCTGTGTCCCCCCTCTAACCACAGTGACCACGAATGCTTCTCACCTTGGGGGGGGGGACACTGTATGGGCAGAACCGTCCAAGGCACGTGGACCCAATCAAAGACCTTGTTGCACATCAATGTCCTAGAGATGAGAGCGGTGCTTCTTGCGTTGCAAGCACTCCAAGCCCTTCTTCCCTTGGGAACTATTGCAATTCAAACAGACAACATGTCAGTCATCTGGTATATCAACAAACAAGGGGGAACCAGATCCTACCCACTTTGTCGAGAGGCCATGAGAGTTTGGGAATGGGCGATCTCCACCAACCGCTTTCTCATAGCAATGCACATTCCGGGCCGGTCGAACATCTTGGCAGACAGGTTGAGTTGAACCATCCTTTCAGCATACGAGTGGTCTCTGAACCCGAGAGTGGCGAAGCAAATCTTCCTCAAATGGGGTCAACCTTGCTGCGATCTCTTCGCGTCTCCTTCGAACGCAAAGTGCAGCAACTACTTTGCTCTAATTCCCCCACCAGGGGAATCCCCCAGAGACACTTTGGTGCATGTTTGGCCATCCAGTCTACTTTATGCTTATCCTCCTCTTCCCCTAATGCTGAAATTCTTGCAGAAAGCATGTCGGTTGGGGAGCAGAGTGATCCTCATAGCCCCATTCTGGCCACGTCAAGCGTGGTTCCCTTGCCTATGGTCTCACTTAGTGAACCCCCCATGGGTTCTAGATCCTACTCCGGATCTGATCTCTCACCCGCTAGGGTTGACAACCCTGAACCTGGACAACCTCAAGCTCACAGCTTGGTTGACCCAGTTCCAGTGACAGCTAGGACTCGCGTTTTCTCATCATCTTTTAAGGCTATTTTAGTAGCCACTCATAAGCCTTCCATGAGAAAGGTTTATAATAGCAAATGGAAACATTTTTCAGTTTGGGTGGAGTGCAGAAACATAGATCCCTTTACAGCTCCGTTACCAGCAGGGCTAGAATTATTATCAACCTTATTCGACCAGGGTGCTAGCTCCTCTACGGTCAAAGTCCAGTTAGCTGCAATCTCCCACTATCATGTGGGAAGTGGTCTCGGCCCCCTGGCCTCTTCCAAATTATGTAAGACCTTTTTAAAAGACACCTTCCTCTTGAGACCTCCTGTTAAAGATCCAGTTCCTCCATGGGATTTAACTCTTGTTCTCCAATCTCTGACAGCTCCCCTGTTCGAGCCAGCAGCCCCAGTGGACCTAAAATTCTTATCCTGGAAGACGGCCTTTCTTATTGCCATCACTTCAGCCAAAAGGGTTTCGGAACTTCAAGCCCTTTACGCCAAACTGCCATACTTGGTTTTTCATAAAGATAGAGTTTCCCTCAGGACCAATCCTTCCTTTTTCCCAATGTCGCGTCGGAACCCAAAATCAACTAATCCATTAATTTACCAGTATTCTTTCCAAATTACCAGAACAAAGGTGAATATAAGTTACATTCCCTGGACGTACACAGGCAATTAAGATTTTACCTGCACAGGACCGCTGGTCACAGGAAATCGGACCAACTCTTTGTATCCTTTGTGAAACCCTCTTTGGGAAAACCAGTATTAAAAGTTACATTGTCCAGATGGATTTCCCAATGTATCCTACTAGCATATCAAAGTTCTGGTCGACCCGAACCTGAAGGAGTCCATGCCCATTCTACTCGATCAATTTCCACCTCTGCTGCTTTTTGGTACAGAGTTTCCTTGGATGACATTTGTTCAGCAGCCACTTGGGCTTCATCTCATACGTTCATTAACCATTACAAGTTGGACATAATTTCCAGAGAGAGAGCATCCTTAGGCTCTGCAGTGCTCCGGAATATCCTTCCATGAGGACCTCCCAAGGTTTATGTAGCTGGGGACTCTGTCCCACAGGTTGATGGCAAATGAAGTTAACTACTTCAGATATAGAAGTTATATACTCACCATAACGTTCCATCTGAGTAGGTAATCTTCATTTGTCAGCAACTGACCCTCCCGCCATCCCCCTAACCTAAAGTGCGTACTAGAAGGATTCCTAGTCCTTGTTTCCAGATGACTTTAGGTTAGGATTTGCAGGTGATTCCTGTGTTATAATACTCTGTGTTGCTAAGCAAACTCGATTTGAGGGCAGGAAGGGTTAGCACGGGATTATGGGTAAGGGGGAGGAGCTTGGAGCTCTGATCTTAGCTGTTTGAAGCTGCCGGCTCGGATCTGATATGGATCCGATACCCACAGATTGCTGACAAATGAAGATTACCTACTCAGATGGAACGTTATGGTGAGTAAATAACTTCTTTTTCTCATAACATGGAACAAATGTGCAAAATGTGGATCACTTACTAGCCCCATCAACTTATAAAAAGTATTTTTTGATGAAATAATATGTTTATTTTCTGTGAATATTAATTATAAAAATTCTTAATGCTTGGGAGAGGAGCATCATGGAATGTGGACTTTTTATGAATCATAATGAGAAAAATTCATCACAATAAGGTATATTTGAGTGATATGGTTATAACATTTAAACAGGTAGTATGCTATTAATTTCAGAGTAATAATAACATTCAACAGAGCTTCCCACTATCTTCTCTCCTTTTAAAATCCTACAGCTGCCTTGAGGCTCATACTGTAAATGTAGCTGCATTTGCTTTATAAGAGAAAAATAAATAATTAAAATAGTCTTTCACTGTTTGGAAAAAGACTGAAATTGCACATTTTGAAGGAGTACAAATGTGACTGTTTCAAGGACCTGAGATAAAGAGCCATACTCACATATTTAGTCACATATTTAACTTCTTGTTTGTAAGTTTAGACATGCCTGGTGAAAAAGCTTACAATCTGTAAGTGCTTATGGGCTTAGATGACAGTTAAAATGAGGCTCACTCATCTCTGCATGTGTGTGTGTGTGTGTGTGTGTGTGTGTGTGTGTATGTGTGTGTGTGTGTGTGTGTGTGTGTGTGTGTGTGTGTGTGTGTGTGTGTGTGTGTGTGTGTGTTTGTAATTTGTCAGTGGAAACAGTCATCAAAGCATAATTCATCACTGCAAGAACATAGACTTCTTAAGGAACAACTACAGCCATGACTCTGAAGCTACAAATCCAGCATATATTCCCGTATGCAACTAAAAACCAGAAGGTTTGCTTGCATCACAGACCACATAGTAAAGACAAGTATACAGTGTCTAACTCCTATTTCACTTAGATAGTTCTATTAAATTAAAAAGTACAAACCCGATAAAATATAAACCAATAACAGCTTTCCCATATGTACTCACCTGTCTGGCTTCCTGTAGAGTATGAAAGAAATAAATGTCTGTAACAATTGCTCTAACACAGACACACACACACACACACACACACACACACACACACACACACACACACACACACACACTACATGGGGAGGCTATGGAGGGCATTGATCAGGGATGAGGTTGAAGGGGGGTGATGTACTAATCTGGTGCAACACATCCGCAGAGCCAGAAGTTGAGTGAGGCTTTATCAGTAGCTTGGATGACTTTAGTGAGCAGTCCTATCTTACTGTTAGGGGAATGAACTTCCAGGTTTTTGACACTTGAAGGGAGTGTTGGGAATAGCCTGCAGAGTTATTAGTTTTTAATATAAGTAGAAGGTCTTTCTCAGAAGAATGCAAGCTTCTGGGTGGGTTGTATGGTTATGCAAGATTCTGAGGGGGTTGTATGGTTGTACAAGGTTTGCTAAAGATGCACAGTCATTTGTTTTGTTTATTAGATTGCAGAGAATAGGGATTTAGGAATATGTAAGTTGGTGAGGTAGTTCAAGCCACTGGAAGTCTCTGATGGCAAAACGGTCATGATCTATGGGGAGGTTGGCTACAAATTTTGTGACCTTGTTGTAGCACTGCTTAAGTTTGTTTAGTTGAGTAAGTTGAATCTTTGTCAGTAGTGGCGCTGAGTAGAGGAGGGCAGGTAGAAGGAGGGTAGTAACATATGACATCTGGCAGTGTTAGAGAGATAGCTAGAGAGAGAGAGATAGATAGAGAGAGAGAGAGTTTTACCCTGTATAAAATTATTAGATTTTGGTGTGTTTGTTCACTGTATGTGGAATGTGGAAGTCAAACTTTCGGACTTTGTTTATGTAAACTCCTACTAGTTTAGCTTGGGTGACACATTCTAGTTTGGTATTGTTGGAAGAGGTAATAGTGAGGGACACTTTTTTAATGTGAGATGTTTGGATTAGCTGGGAGGTATTCAGCCAAGTTCCTATAGAAGTGAAGGGTTCCTGGGTCAGGTATACATAGGGAGTCAATGTTGTTTGTTGAACAGATGATGGTGGAATCATCTATGTGTTGTACCAAGGTAGCATTCTTACTGGCAATAACAAGGTCATTAACAAAGATGCTGAATAGTATAGGTCCCAGTATGGATTCTTGTGGAACCACTAACTGCAGCACTGAAAACGGCTGAGATGTCAGTGAGCCAGTTTACTGCCTGGAGTCTGTTAGAGAGGTAACCAGAAAAGCAGGATAGAGAAGAATTATCAAGGCCTAAACTGGAGAGATTTTGCTACCATATGGGGTATTGGATAGATCAAGAAAGAAAGCAGTTACAAGTTTACCATCATTATTCTTTGTGTTAACAGTATTAGTGAAATTAAGGAGGGAGGTAAAAGTACTTGGCTGGGGTGAGAACCATGCTGTGAAGGAGACAGGGATGCATTTTGCTGATATAGTGTAGTAGTGAATGCACTTCTCATGTATTTTGATAGGGGGCTAGAGGATGGCAATGGGTATATCATTGTTGAGATCACCTTTTGGATGGGGGGGGATGTAATATTTTTTAGATTCACTGCTAGAGTGGTTTATCAGACTTGAGAAAGTGTAAGCTATGGCCTCTGCTGCCATTTTTAAATACTCACTAGATCAATTGCCTGATGCTAGTGTGGTGGATTTTAGTTTAAGTAGTATTTTTTTGATAATAGCAGTGGGGACTAACTGGACAGACAGAATATAGGGAGTTGTTAGTTTGCAATGAGTTAATGGCATTGTTTTGTTTAGAGCTGTTGAGTAAGGAAGAGGCTGATTTAATAAAGTTATGAGTTAAATTCATTGGTGATGTCAAATGAGTTATAAGATTTGAGTATATGTGAGGATTTAGAAGCTGATTTATGGAAAACCAGAATAATTTGAGGTTGTGATAATTTTTATTTTGGAGTTTAATATAATATAATTTTCGTCTAATTTAGTATGATATTTGGCTATGAATTTCTGATAGTCTGGCTGAGTTTTGTTTGCAGCCCATATTTACATAAGATGTTTTGAGGTTCTGGATTGCCAGGGTCAAGATTTGGCTCATTTTTTCTAAGTGGGACCAGTTCATTTAGGATTTTTAGGAATATATTCTTAAAGTGAAATACAGTGTCATTGAGTGGTAGGTACTTTAGGTTAGTTTAGTTATAATGTAAAGTATCAGATGAATGCGTCTTTTTTGAAATTTGAGAGGTTATGAGTTGCATTAAAGTGGTGTTATTCCTGGATTTTTGTTTGCTATTATATTCCATACATTGCAGTATTCAACAGTCTGTGATGTGACTATACCTCTCAAAGTCAGGAATTATGGACAAAACCAAAAATAAACATTAGTCTAATTCACTTAAAAAGTTAATAGAACAACATGTTTCACATCAGCATGAGTTTTCTGAGGAATAAGAGTTAGGAAACTGAAACATCTGGCATTATTGACTGTAATGAACAACAATTTATCAGAAAATTTAATTTTATTAGGCCCAGGGTAAAAATATGAAGACAAATCATGGATGTTCTGCAAATGTGATTATAGCAGGTAATGATATATCAATTGCATTATATATGAATTAATTTACATAACACTGAACACAAAACAGCAACATGAATAAGGTCAAACAAAATACATAATATTGAAAACCCTAAACCACAAACATACAAAAGTTTAAAAACAAAGAAAACAATTTCATTTTCCAGTCTTTACATTAAACTCCATATAACATTAGCCTCTAATTTGTCTGAATAAGGGTAGTGTTACAGGAAAGATTTTTTTTTTTTTTAGTGCTGTGGTTGGGGACAGGGGTAGAGCTAGGATATCATCTCACTTTCATCTGTTGTGTTAAATATATATTCATGTAACAAAAATGCAGGACTAGATGCTTACTTTGCTATTTGGCTGTTACCCAACACATTGATCAACAGCCAGATGCACAATGATTTTCTACTTACTTAGATAAGGAGGAAAACATACCATTCACAACAAAAATGCAAACTTTGAATTTACCAATGTTTTAATCACTGTCATTGAATGCAATCTGTTTAAATGCACTTGGGTTAAAGCCTTTGTTGTAATTTGCATAGCTTTTTATATGGAAAATAGAAAGGTATATCATGCTTGTTACTGTTATATGCAACTTAGAACTGATGAAGCTCTGAAAAGGGTGAAGATGTTCATCTCTTGTTTTAACTTAACAAGTCATGGCAATACCAACTTGAATCCTGTTTCATAATTTTCATAAGAATGCAAAGTGATCTATGACATGGATCTTACATGAGGAATTTTAACAATCATCTATTCTAATAATCTGTATGTCAATATATAGAGTAATCTTTAGTGTACAATTTATTTCCCTGTTTTGTTCTTCTTCAAAGTAAGTGATCACTACTCTTAATGCTGGAGAACTACATATATTTGCCATACTGAGCACTGCTGCAGTGTCCTTAACTTTATAGGTTATATCCTGCCAAGGATATAAAAGCCAGTCATAGGTTCATTGGTTCATATGAGATTACTAGGTTAATGGCTCAAGAGCCCTTACAAGCCTAGCCAGTTGTACTCAGTTTTCTATGTCTATAGGAAAGATAACATGGGTTATCAAACATGGTTTTGACAATTTTTACAGGCTTCTTCTGTCCATAAGGGAGTAAAATTCTGATGTTCTACCTAATGAGCTATCCAGGGTCAAACTCCAAAGCTACAGGTCACCTTCCACAAACCTAGACTGTCTGGCAGCTCAAGCTGAGTTGACTAAGAGCCAAGTTTGTAGGTCAAGCCCTTCAGAGCTTTACTGACACCAAAGAGTATGTTCCTCTGAGGCTTTTAAGGATCAACATTTGGCTTGTGCTGTCCATTTGCTGGACAGATAAGTTACCTTTAGGAAAAAAACTTATGTTGAGTAATTGTTATTATTATGTTCTTCTTTGGGAAACTTATTTTAAATCTAGGAGTTTGTGTTTTGAAACTGTAATGTACTTATAAATGGGAGCACTCTTTTTTCTGATATTTTAAAAGTTGTTTAAAGTAAGTGAAAAACAATTTTTGTCTAGAAATGTTATGTATTTTACATTGTGGGGCTGGCAAGGTGTTTTAAATACTTTTTTACTGTGTTTGCATGGGATGAAAGTGACTTTTAAAAGCTTTTAGTTTTTACTGGCATTTGCTTCTTGTTTTCCCTGGGAAAGAGGCACCATTTTCCATTTTCAGCTTGACCATTGAACAGTCTCACACTCACGGTCCCATGGTCAGTCCTTCTTCCAGCCACAAAAAGAAGAATTTATGAAAACAGCCTTTGCTATCACAGCATGCAAGCAATTTGTCTCAGCTGCAGGTGGATGACTTTGCTGTGACCACTAATTGTACTTTAGAGCACTTAGCTTTTCCCCTGATCCCTTTGGAATAACATCTACAGCTACTATGGTCTGGGAGTCAGCCACATCCTCTGTGACTGTTAGTGTCCCCTCAGTGGGCAAGGGAGAGCCACTTGTGTCAGCTCTGGGAGAGGGAACAGGGGAATGCTTCCCTGTTTTGTCAGAATGTTGTGATCATCCCTGGTGAATCTACTGCCACCATTAATAACACTGCTGGTCCCATTTTACCTATCAAAAAGAAACAGGAAACTAAGAATGTGTCCACTTCTCCTCAAATTTCCTTGCACAAAAGTAGTTTATTGGGTCTGTCTCATGGGTTAGTTCAGGCTATTGATCCTTCTTGCAAAGTAATTTCTGGTAAAAAAAAGAGGGATACTGGCTTTCCTGAAGAGATTTAAGATTCTGAATAAAACAGGAAGATGAAGGGACAGATACAAGGTTTTCTCCTCAAATGTTTGATTCAGACTCAGAGGAAACCTCTGTTTCTGATTCTCCCTGTGGCTGTTTTGCTTTCTCTGAGACTATTTCTAGAATATGCCAGTGTTTTCAGTTCCTCAAAAAATACTATGAGCTGTTAATGAAAGAATGTCCAGAACTTGCAACCATTCTTCCATTTCTGTTATCTTTAGAGAATGTGTATGTTACTATCTAAAAATTTTCCTGACAGCCAGCTGCCACTAAAAAGTCAGATAGGATGTGTAAAGTTCTTCAGTCTTATAATTTTTACACACTCTTCCCAAAACTAATCCAGCAGCTATTAGCTTTAGTTAATCCTTCTGATACTAAAAATGTAGTTAACTGCAATCCTACCTTTTTTGATAAGGGTGGTAAGATTATTGATAAGTATGGGAAGTAAATGTTTGCTTCTGTAGCTTTGATTTTCAGAATTTTGAATTGTCAGGCTCATATGTTAAGGCATATTCTGACTAATCATGAAAGCATGAGGATTTTTATAGCTGCAGTTTCTTCTCGTGAAGAAAAATCTGCTTTAAATAATTTAATTGATTCCATTGTTCAAGTCGCTAGTTATTGTTTACAGTGTCTATGTCTCTTTTGATACTTATTCAGGGGCTATGGCCACTTGTGTTGATTTGAGGAGGTTTGCATTGCTACATTCTGAGAACCTCCCAGATGATGTTAAAAATGAGATTATAAATTCTCTTTTGAAGAAAGATTTACTTTTTACCCCTCTGCTACAACAGTTATCAGAATGTGTAATGAAAAGCAGTGCTGGACCAAGCAGTAGGTGTCCTAAAACAGGTGCTCACATTGTGGGAAATTCTTGACTAGGCTTATAAGGCCTCCAGGCCATAGCCTAGTATCATCCTATGAACCTAGGGCCTGCTAGCTGGGGCTGTGTTGACTGGCCAGGGGGCTGCCACATTTACTGTTTAATTAAACAATTAAAAAAAATTGAAACATTTCTTTAACATGGCACATTTTTCTCTAAGAAGATGTATGCACTGTACTTTCATACTTGTGTGCATATTTACTATGGTGCATGCACGCCATATGTACATTCCTGCTTCATTTCACACAGAAATAATGCAAACATTCTTCCTCTGCTTAGTTCTGAAGTCCATGTGCAGAAGTAATGTAAACTTGTTCTTACTTCTTCATTCTGCACATGCAAAATTTAAACTTGCTGCTGCTGTTCCTTTGTTGACTTGCAAGACCGTTCGATGAGCTAGTTGTTGCAGACTGTGTGTGCATGTGTGTGAAATTCCCTAGTTAAGGATGGCAGGTTAGTCAAATACCTTACTCAAACTCAAACTCTGTACCTTGGTTACAGGAGACAAGTGTCTGAATCTTCTACACTACCAGATTGCTCAAGGAAGTGGGAGTTTCAGTGCATTTTCAAAGAGTTGTGAGTTTCTTGGGAAGGGAAGTTTACCACTGCTCATGCTAAGTTTGTTTTAAATGTGAAACTAGTTTGCTTAGTAAATGGCAATCAGTGTTTGTGCTGTAGAAATTGAAAGCAGTGTTAGCAGCACAACAGGTAGCATATTTGTCTTTGGTGAAGAAAGCTGTGGGCTCTACTCCCACATCAAGTAGATGCATTGCTGATACTATCTTGCACTTTAAAGGGGGTGGGTGTACTCCACTCCTGAATGTGTTACTCCTTTGGATGAAATGTCTAATAACTATGAACTTGCTGCCTGTTTGTCAAAAATTCCCTATCGCAATATTACCAACTTTTTTTTTTAATGTAACATGGGTAATTAATTCTTCAAGGGCAGCAGGCACTGAATTAGTAGATGAAACACTGAAAGGTAAAGTGGTTTGCCAGTAGCAACCTCTTCATTAGTTACAAATATTTATAATGTGGAATTATTCAAATGACTTTTACTTCTGCAGATTGTACATGTTGACTGATATTGGTGGGTTGTCTGAGTGGCCTTTAATGGCTGAAAAGTTCAGAAATGGGTAGTTTTGTCATTACTGGTTCATACATTTTGTTTTATTGCTTATTGGAAAAATATTCAAAACTACAAATTTAAAACACACTTTAAGAAGTAGTGCTGTATTATACAATGAACGTAGTTTAATACAATCAGGAAGGTGAATCAAAGAGCACATGCGTGTATGCATGGTTCTAAAAAAGATGTGCAAGGTGCCTGTGATTTGAAAACAGTCTAAAAGTAAACAATCCACCATTGACCAGATATATTTTATTTAAATGTGGTTTCAATACCATTTCAATGACAAAGAAGTTTACTGTTCATGCTGAGTCTGTTTTCATTGTTAAACTGTATTGTCTGTTTAGCAAATGGCAATCAATGTTTGTCTTATAAAATTTGAAATAAAAGTTTTAAATTAAATTCAAATATCTGTAATGATTGCAGAAGTAAAGAAGAAAATAGTATGCACACTGACAGGTTTGAACATTTTATTTGGTATCCGGGGAGAAATAATCAAGTAATAGGATACTGCATTGGCTGCAGGGAAGGGGCGGGGGTGATCCATTACCGTGACCACATTCCATCTCTGATGAAAGGGATAAGCTCATACAGGAATTTTTCAGCCCCCCTTTTCCAAGTTTTCCAAGGGATTCTCAAAGTCCTGATCTAATTTTAGTAAGAAACAAGATAAACAGCCTCAACAAAGTACAGGTAAATAGACATTTAAGAAGAAATGGTAAAGGGGGTCCAAGAAGAATTCTGGAAACTCCCAAAACCAAGGACAGTTCAATAAGTGAGAATGACTATTTAAAAGAATTTGTTCCCTCCTCTTAGTCTGGCTGCCTTTTTTTCTTCCAGAAAGTCTGAGTCTCTACTTTCCTCTTTAGCACCAGATAGTGTCAGACAAATGAATTCTGAAGATCATATATCAAGGTTACAGATGGAGTTTGGAAGTAATTCCTCCTTTCCACAGAGTGATTCCTTATCCTCCAGACCACACTCTTTTGTTTCTATCTATCCCTCATCACATGCCACATGCTGTCCCAGGAAGTGATAGAACCAGTGGGTCCCTATTATTTTAGTGAATGCAATGAATTGTGAATGCAATGAATTGTGAATGCTGTTTAGTCGACCATTACGCGAAATCGCAAAATACCAAAAACATGGAACAGCGATTTTTTTCTTAGGGAAAAAAAATCACTGGGCCATTTTCAGGATTTTGCCATTTCCTCCACTGTGGTGCGATCTTGGAGTTGGTATATTTAATGGGGGTGGGGGTGGGAGGCACAGTCCCCCACTTTATTTTGAGTTTTGATTTTTTTTTTTTTTTTTTTTATGGATCAGCAATTTTTTTCTCTTGGGAAAAAAAAAATCACTGATCTGTGTGTTCATCATTTTGGGTTTTCAGGGATTGTTGGTTGATTATATAGTGTTCACAATTCAGTGTGTTTGCTTATATAATATAGACCCAAACCAGTTACCCTTTCACCCCAGCACTACCTTACTAATGTGTGGTAACCCTAACCTTCACCCAACCGTATCTCTACATATTACGCTACTAAATAATAGTAACACTACACAAGGGAAAAGGACACAGAACTGACATACAACACCATTCATGCAAAACAGTAAAACTATCTCCTTACCTAACCCTAAAATCTGTGAACTCTCACATATACACCACCCACTATAACCTTTTCAGTCAAACATTCAATTTCATAATCCACCCAACTTCTTTTTCTTCTTCTTTTGGCATTTCCCAGTTAGGGGTGGCCACAGTGGATCACCTGTTTGCTCATGATTGGCAATAGAGTTTCACGGTGTCGAGTTGCCAGCCAACCTTCCACGGAAGACACACACACACACACACTCATGCCTAGGGCCAATTTAGAGTGTCCAATCCACCTACAGCATGTTTTTTGGATGTGGGAGAAAACCGTTGCACCCGGAGGAAGCCCACGCGACCACAGGGAGGACATGCAAACTCTGCACAGAAGACACCTGAGCCAAGGATCGAACCAGAGAAACTCTTGCTGTGAGGCGGCAATGCTAACTGCTGCATCACCGTGGCCGCCCTTCATAATCCATCCAACAAACTCTATAAAAATGAGCGTTCAACATGTTGAGCATTCAGTCAAATGATCTTTTGACATTTTGTGCATTCAGTGTTTTTCACCACCAAAAAATCTTTTCAACCAAATATGCTTTTTACGGTTTTAACTGTAACACCTTGGCAACATATAACCCATACAGCTAAGACTACTTCAGAAGTGATCATTCAAACATCTACTAAGTGCATCTAAGTGTACTTGTATAACTGTACTTTCCTTGCTACTAGGTTACATTACCTGATTATATATACGTGTATATATATATATATATATATATATATATATATATATATATATATATATTGAGAGAGAGAGCTATATATATGATGCAGGTGTAAGAATATTGAGTGAATACACATTTGTATGACACACAATTCACTTACAATTGTGATCAAAAATACAATAAACAAAGACTATCATTTCTAGATGTGAGTTTTAATTTATTTCAATATTTTTGGTAATATTTTTGTAGGGCACTGTGGTTTATGCACATGTTAGCTTAATGTAATTTAATGACCTTTCATTTTTGGTCAATATTGCCACTAGCTGTATTTTCTGTCTGGTTGGTTATGTTTCTTGTTTTTCTTTTTTCTGTGTTAATTTGAATTTTATCAGTTTTAAAATATTATGTTTCTGTGCCTTTGCATATCTTTGTGTGTCAGTCTGTTTCTGTGGAGATTACATTTGTGTCCGAGTAGTTTGTTATGTTTTTTGTTTCATTTTTTTTCTTTATTTATATAAACTGGGCTAAATTATGGTTATTGCTACAAGCAGAATGTTTCATTCTTTATTACATGGGTAGTGAGGAAATATCTTGAACTCTACCTCAGATCATCTTTATATATGGTTTTATGTGTGTGTGTGTGTGTGTGTGTGTGTGTGTGTGTGTGTGTGTGTGTGTGTATGTGTGTGTGTGTGAGTGTGTGTGTGTGCGTGTGTGTGCGTGTGTGTGTGTGTGTGTGTGTGTGTGTGTGTTGTAGAAGCACTGTATTTATGAAGAAAAATAAGCAGAATAACAAGCAAGCAAGCAAAGCACAATAGCTGGGTTAGCACAGTTTATTTTCCATGTAACTGACAAGATTGTAGCTGAACAAAAGGCATTTATACTGCTTTAAAGGATGCAGTTCTGCCCTTCTGTTTGAATAATGCTGTCACACACAAAATAATGTTATAATTTCTTCCATTAATAGGAAGAGTGTGTCACTACATTGAGTTTTAATTTGGTTGTGCAGTTATTTTCAAAATTGATTCTAAGACCATTTATTTTTAAAGGATACAGATACAAGCATTCCTTGCTTACCTTTATCATGACATTATCATTTATCTAATATTTCTAATAAGAAGGAGTTTTTTTATTATTATAGCTACATTTGATATCTGTTTGTTTATTTCTATCCAAATATTAAAACTAATGAAAGTCTGCAACATACAAAGTAATACAAAAGCCTAATAAAAAAGAACTTCATATAATAAAATCTGTAGTACAGGAGTATATACAAGATATAACATCTGTTACTATCCTTCATTCTATAGACAGCATATGGAGTAAAAGCAATATACATGTGCTAATCCTTTGATGTCTGTAGATATATATTTACATTTTATGTATTTGCATATTCATTATTCTCTATCCATCTGTTTAAGGAATGTTTCTAATAGACAATTACTGATTAATACATGATTATGAGACTCATAATAGAAGAGCCATTCCCTGTTGTCACAATGCATCAAATTATGTGTAATTGTGTGATCCTCTTTTAGCAATTTCCTCAATCAGCTTTAGGTGGCTCCAGATTTCAGGTTCATTATCAAGAATATAAGTACAACATTCTTCTCCTATCAATGCACAAGTATCACCTTTACTAGCGAGACAAACTCTAATGCCATGCAGTTCTGTAGAACCACAGTCCTCATAGCAATTATTTATACGGTAATTTTATATATTGCTTCAAATATGACAAAGCTTAATTCCTCTAATAGTACTGCCAATTTTTGAATCTACCAAATTGCCTTCCCTGTTCCATAGAGCGGAAAGACTGATGCCCCTGCTAGGATGTTGTCTCCTACATCTATTTTTGCTATGTCAATGTGTCGTCTTAATCTAAAATTTCTAATGTTATAATTAGGCAATGCTGAAGCTTGTCTATTGGATGGAATTACATGTCCTAAGTATCACAAGCCACTCAATTTCTCAGGAAGACTTTTGTAGGCTTTCTTTTCACATATGCAATATATGTTTGCCTGAATTAGAATCATCCATTTAACCCAATGTTTTGTTCTGGCTTTTTTAAATATTGTGCAAATTTCATTACTAAAATGTTCATAACATTATTCCGTGGTATTTGGCGCAGAATAGATTATGCTGCAAGAACTTTTCCTAACAAATTGGTGACTATTGTTTCCTTCTCCTTGTAAACAAATATCAGCTGTCACATTTGTATAAATAAATCTTAAAAAAAAAGATGTACAGTTTCTGTTCCTTGATTCAAGTCATTTCTTTGCACCCAGTCTTGTTCTGTGAGATTTAACATTTTTAGAAGAGTAAATTGAATTCCACTGTTTGCATGTTGTGGGATTTCAGCACATATCCTACATTGTTTGGCATTAACATTTTCTGAGTACATTTACAGTGAGTTCTTGAAGGTTTTGAAATGCATTGTTCCTTGTGTTGGGGAGTAAAAGTTTATCAGGATCACCATTGATATCAGGATTTTCATGGTTCCATCTTTTCTTTTCAAAATTATCTGCAAGAAAAAAGAATCACATTCTTGTTAGTTTTATCTGATACTGTGTCTCTTTATCCTAATTTTTATAAATAGTTATTATATTCATAACAGAATAAATGTTCTTCATTTTAATCTTTAAATGTGATTTTTATGAATCTAACTGTTTTGATGTCTGTTTTTTATGGTTGGACTTGTAAAGCCACTAGCCCCACTTTGATAATAACATATGGCCCTAACCATTTTGAGTCCCTTTTGCTTGTTTTGATACTGTTGAACCATTATAAAATCTCATTGTTCCACTTGTACATCCCTCTTTTCCCAAATCTCATTTTGCTTATGGTGTTCTGGACTGTAGGCTTGTCCAGCTTCCCAAGCTCTCTCTTTTGCCCAGCGGATTAGGTCTTGGAGCTGGTCCCAAAATGTAATTTCTTTTAATGGTATCCCATAAGGGATTTCTCCTCCTCCTTGTAAATTTATAGGTCGACCTGTCATTAATTCTTGTGGAGCTAATCCACTTCCTTGAGTAGAATTTCACATCTTAATCAAAATTTTAGCTAAATGTTTTACCCAGTGATTCCTATACTCAGTAATCATTTTCTTTAATCCTACGTTCACAGTTCTGTTAGCTCTTTCAACTTTCCTAGAACTCTGAGGATGGTAAGGAGTATGAAACCTTGGCTTAATTCCCCAAATTTGGCACATTTGTTTTGTTAACCTTGAAAGGTTAAGGTGAATCTCTGGATCACTATGTATTTCTCTGAGTACTCTCCATGTTGAGATGATCCTTTCACTCATTCTTCCTATTACAGAGTTGGCATCTTCCACCCATCCAGTGTATTATTCATCTATTAGAGTGAGTAAAACATGGAATCCTCCTGGTGTAGTTGGAAAAGGTCCTATAAAATCCAGTTGTAACCTTTCCCAGTGTACCAGTGCTTGTGGGACTCTATATCTTTTCTCCTGTTATTTTTCCCTACATTTTGCATTGTACAAGTGACACCTCTACCTACATGATTTTGAATGTCTTTTGTCATATATTCCCATTTGAATCCAAAGCTAGCAATTTGTTGTAGTCTTTCCCTTCCTGGATGCCCTAAGAAATTGTGATAGTAAGTTAACAACATTTTACTTTTCTTGGTCTCAATTATTTTTACCCTGTGGATAAGACCTTTTTTGAATTATCCTGATACTGACCAACGTTCTGGGAACATAGCCCATCTCCAGTCATTCCCTTGTATGATTTCAAATTCCTCCACTTTGTCTTTCTTGATAATGTTTGGCATATTCTCAATATTTTCACTAAGCATCCTAACTGTTAACTATCTTTGTTTTTGCATTTAATGTCATATGAGCACTTTGTTCATATTCTGGACCCCATATTGGCTTTGTTTTATTTGTCCCCACAACTGCTAATCCATGTATAGTAGATGTTGTAATGATCCAATCACATGAAATATGACAGACCTTTACCCACCTTTTCTTTCACTTTATGCTCATACTCTGTGCACTAGTCTTTACAAAAGCAAACCGTACAATGTAAAGGCAAAGGATTTATAGCTAAATTTGTATTTGGCACTTATTCAAAATGTCTTGTACCATTTCACTTGTTTCTTTTTCTTCTAAGTTACTTATTTTCCATGCCCAGTATTGAGGAACATTTTGTATTGGACATGTTTGTTTAGCATGGAGAGCCCCATCTTTTGCAAGCTGATAAGCTATTTTATTAGCCTGACTATGCACTTAATTTTTTGTATGTGCTTTGACCTTACTGATGCTTTCAATAGAAGGATTAACATCTTTTATCAGGCCCCAAATTTCTGTTAAAACTTCTTGATGCCTGACTGGTTTACCATTAGCTGTAATCAAACCGTTCCTTGCCCATATAGGAAGAGATGATATTAGAACCCAGATTATATACTCATTGTCTGTATAGATGCTTAAAGGCCTGGGTAATAGCAAAGCTTGTGTGACTACTTCTAATTCAGAGCATTGCCCTAAGCATCCCCTTTTTGACTCTGCATTGTAAATTGTCTTTCCTGACAAAATCACCCCCTTTTAGAGCTCCAATAGCTGGATCCAAATGTGTACCAATTTGAAACACCTTCAGTGGTTTGGGTGCCTACCCTTAAATGTTCCTCTTCACTTTCTAAGTCAGAACATTCATGAGATTACCTTGCTAATTAAACAATTCTGGTAAGAAGTTAATCTGAGGGACTTCTGCTCTAATCCCTCCTTCATGTTTTGTAAAACTTGTAGTGAGTCTACGAGTCATGCATTGTTCATGCCATTTGCATTTCCTTCTAGTGTGTATTTTACCAAGGTATGTTTGGTCTGCGGCACGACTGGAGAGCCCTGAATTATATTATGATGCCCATGCACTGGCCCAATAATCAAGGAGCCTCAATCCTCACCACTAACACCAGTTCAGGGTGTGCACATTGAGAGGATGAACAGCACACACAGAATAAAGTACAATTTCCCTTAAGAGCCCACAGAGATCACAGTCAGTCTGAGGCTGGTTTCTCCCTTTCTCTCCAGATCCCCAATAAGACTCCCCACTGGCACAGATATAGGGTTCAGATCTCAGCCGAATGGTCAAGCCAAAACATCCAGCACCTTCTCTGTCCAACCAGTGCTTCATGTCTCTGCCCAAGTAACTGACACACACACACACACACACACACACACACACACACACACACACACACACACACACACACACACACACACTTTGAGATTTGATTTATATACAAACACACAGACACTCCTGGGGAAAGCTGGGCAGGTTCACTAACTACGCCCTTTTCTGCCCAGACTATAAGGTAGCACTGACTGTCACCAACCACTACTATCAGCTACTATAAAGGCCCTTACCAAAGGGTGTCCAATTCTACTGTGTAATGTCACTGTTATCCAATTGATAAGTGTGACCAAGGCCAAGGCTACTCTAGAGTGGGTATCATTAAATGCATGCAAGTACTTTAAGAGCTTATATATCTCTACACAAAACCAGCCACAGTTAAAATGTTTAAATATATTTAATAATAAATAATAAAAGCACAAGGCAATACATATTAACTCAACACAGTGACAATAGAGTTCAGAAATCACAGGAAATACTTTAAAATAAAATAGTAGGACAGTCTCATATGAATACAGAAAATACCTAGTCTAATCTTACTGCATTTATATCTGTTTCTAAGAGAAATCACGGTACCTACATAATTTTCTTACAGAGCATGGCAAATACTTGTGAGTGGATGTTCTTACTAAGTCCAAGGAAAGATACAAAATGCACTCTTTTGTCTCTGAGATAGTTCTTAAATTAATAATACAAATTACTGTTGGGTTAGCTAGATTACATCACTATTTGACACTTGCCTCTAGTTCCCAGGCTAAACAGATACCAACAGAATTTATAATGTTACTGTCAAAAATACTTGTCTCTCAGAGGTATAGCTGCTAGGAAGTCACAGAGCAATACAAAAACACTTTACATGTGCAGCCTAGTAATTATCACTGTCTTAAGACAACAGAAAGAAACTCTAGCTGTAGATATTCTGTCTCTTAGCTTGAGATAAACTGACTTTCTAACACATCGTAAAACTTTTTACTTAACTTATTTTCTTTGTGTTTTGCAAGTTAACTTTGTATATCTCAATTTCTACTATGAAACATACATTTACATAGGCACACAGTTTATACACAGCTCTGCTCCCTTCCAGCAGGGTGCACTGTGGTTACATTTTTGAAGCTCAGCACATATCACACTTTTCTTACATTTGTAAAATATGCCTATGGATCATATTAGTATTTACAAATAATATAGGATGATTTACGAAATTCTATCTAACTGGGCTGGCAGCATCTCTGTTTATGACACATATGGAGTGTCACTTCAGTGGATCATTCTGCTATAATGGCTTGCTTTTTACATACCTTCTTTCCTTTTTCAACTGGACTAATAGTTCTGGAATAATAATCCCAAATCTGATATTGTGATCCTCTCTTTTGCAACACTATAACCAACATTGTTTCATCATTATGTCAAAACTGTATTATGAACTCTTTGGCTCTTTTTGGAGCATCGAAAGCAGGTGCAGAAATGAGTTATTTTTTATCTTATAGAAGGCTACTAATGTCTCATCCTTCCAAATCAGAGGTTCATATCCCTTCTTGTTTCCCTTAGGTATATCCATCAATCTTTCTTTTTTTTACCTGTGTAATCTGGTATCCATTCTCTTGAGAATCCAAAGATTCCTAAGGTTTGTCTTAACCCTGTGACAGTAGGTGGAATTGGTAACTGTCTACTCAGTTGTTTTTTTTTTTGTCCTCACTAATATTTCTTTGTCTTACTGATACTCTGATGTGTAATATAATAAAATAATTCTTCATAAACCTACTCCTTTAAGGGTTCAGTTTTAATCCTGCTTATCTTATTGCTTGGAAGATTTCTTTCAGTGAATTCAGATTCTCCTATTCAGCTCTATTCCTACAAGGATATCATCTACATATTGAATAGTAGATTATCTACATTTTAGTGATTTTTAGTACTTCCTGCATTAAATGATGAAAAACTGATACAGCATTATGAAAGCCCTGGAACATTCTTGTCCGAGTATATTATTGAGCCTCTGTAGTAAAAGTGAATTTCTACTATGAGTCTCCATCCAGAGTGATACTCCAGAAACCATTACTCAGATCTAATGTGGAGAAAATGTGTATTTTTTTCTGAATCTGAGCAATAAGAATCAGGTGTGCTACCTAATAATGGCAAAGGATGAAGTACTAACTTATTGAGTTCTCTGTAATCAGTAGTGAGATGATAACTTCCATCTGGCACCTGCTATACAGGTCAATATGGGTTGTTAGCTGGTGAACAGATTTTTTTCTCTCAACCCCTTGAGCTTCTAATGCTTTTATAGTATTCAGTATTGCCTGTTCTGCTTCTTGTCTGGAGACTCTCTTATTGCTTTCTTGGGACTGCTTTTTACTTTGAGAATGAAGGTAGGAATGTGTCCACGATCATTCCTCTGTTTAACAAAAATATCCTGATAACATTAGATTAGTTGAGTCAACTCTTGATTTGGTGTTTTCAACAACTTAACTAAATAATATTGCCCAGGATCTTTGGCACTATATTTGCATAAAGCTTCAGGATGACTAACACTTCATCTAATGGTCCCTTTTTTTAATTCCCCTGTTACACAGATCTATAATATAAGTACAATAAATGCAGGAGAAAAGTGCCCAAACACCCAAAAAATTACCAAAACCTGAAAAAAGCAGTTAGGGCACTGGTGAAAGGATGGACTCTTTGTCTAAATCCAGCAAACAATTTATTAGTCTGATAACAGTTCCACAAGCATAAAACTCACAACCATCAAAATAAAAACATGAACGCTTAACATTTCACTGCGTTTTCATTCTTCAGACAGACTTCATCAGATAAACAGACTACTCCTAAACTATATAAGTTATACCTTTCATCATCAGACACCAATAAAAAATGTTTATTCATTATAAAATGAACCACCCTTATAAATAAATAAATATGCCCTGTAAAATTCACATATATACCAGTAAAATATATTAATAAATACATGTAAATATAGCTTAACACACAAAAAAAGCATTTAAAAACTTTTAAAATGTTATCAATTGCTTAAATTATAAGATGTCAAAAGAAAAAGACATATTTATTATTTATTATTATTTTTATGAACATATTTCTCTAAATTTCCTCTTTCTCCTAACTTTATTTAATTTATTTTCCCCAATCTGCCGTAGTATGTGGTGACATAGCTTGTAGAAATGCTTGAATATCATTACAATTAGTTCTAAATTAATACCGATGTCCCTGTTCTTTTTTGAGTTTTGAAAGCATCTCTATTTCTTTGGGATCTTAAAAAAAAACTAGATGGTTCAGTAATACTTTTAGATTTCTTTTGAGACTTTTTCTTTTGAAATGGTTTAGTGAATCTTAATAAATATCTATTTCTATATATAGTTACAGGTACTTTTTCTGGTCTAATATCCTGTTCTAAGTCTCTAATACTGTTACTTTTATAGTTTCAGGTCTTATTTCTGGTTCCAACAAGTGTGGTGCTTTACTTCCCCACATTTAAATTCTTATTATAATACAAATACTTTTAACAACTGCATGCCTCATGAACTACAGATTACAGTTAGTTATGGGAGAGCAAAGTCTTAGTGCTTCTAATTTAACAATCAAGAGAAAGGTTGGACCTCACCCTATCGGCATTGTGGCACTTCCTTCGGAATTTGCTGGCCAGCCTTTCTTCCACCTCCTATCACATGGATAGGTCTCCTTGGGAATCATATTTTCTTTTTTTCCTCTGTTTCCTCTCCTAACCTCATTTCTTTTTCCAGCTTCTGCACTCTCTGCTTTGTTTCTTTCAAGTTTTGGCACCAAAATCTGTACAAGCATTGAATCTATGAAGAAAAATAACAAGCAGTTATTGTAACAAGCAAACAAGCAGAGCACAACAGTTGTGTCAGCACAGTTTATTTTCCAATTAACTAACAAAGATTGCAGCTGGACACAATACATTTACACTTTCTTAAAGGATATAGTCCTGCCCTTCTGTTTTACATAATGTTGTCATGCCAAAAATAATTTTATCTTTTCTTCCTTGAAAGTAAAGAGTATGTTATTACATTAAGTCCTAATCTGGTCATGCAGTTATTTTCATAAATGCTGCTGAGACAATTTATTTTTGTAAAGGATACAGATGCAATCATTCCTTGCTTAGCTTTATCATGATATTACTAGTTATCTAATATTTCTGATAAGAAAGACTAAAAGGCTATTATTAAAAAATAATGAAAGTCTGCAACATATGAAGTAATACAAAAGCTTAATAAAAAAGTACTTCATATAATCAAATATGCAGTACAGTAGTATATAAAAGACACATCTGTTCCTGTCCTTCATTCTATAGACAGCATGTGGAGTAAAAGCAATATACATGTTCTAATCCTTTGATGTCTGCAGATATGTATTTACATTTTACCTAATATGTATTTGCATTTTCTTTCTTCTCTACCCATGTGTTTTAGGAATGTTTCTAATAGAAAATTACTGATTAATACATGTTTATGAGACTTATAATAGAAGAGACACCCTGATGTTACAATATATCAATTTTTTTGTCAGTTTATGACCCTTTGTTTCAGTCTGCTGTGACCTTTTCATGATAATTTTATCCTACTGTCAGACTGAGAGTTCTAAGGGCTGCTGCAAAGTCTTATAAATAGTTTACATCTGCTTTTAGATGATTTAATTCAAATCAATGTAAATTTTCATTTATATTGATAATTATGCTTTGATATAGAGAAGAATTCTATATAGACACTATTTTTATTTATCTTAGCTGAGGCTCTTTTTAGCCAGCCATTGCATTTTCTTTCAGCTATTATCCTTCTGTCAGTTCATGTCATGTTTTCCAGCTACTGACATTCATATAAAGAAGAAGAACATTTTTCAAATCTAGGTGCTTAGGATTTCCCTCTCTCTTCCCCCCTTGGCTAACCTGGTGTGACTTGGTTTGAACTCTACAGTTCCCTACAAAACGATGTCTACAGGACTGCAATCAGTTTCTCTCAACATTTAAACAGATTGAACTCTACAGTTCCCTACAAAACGGTGTCTACAGGACTGAAATCAGTTTCTCTCAACATTTAAACAGATTGAACTCTACAGTTCCCTACAAAACGGTGTCTACAGGACTGAAATCAGTTTCTCTCAACATTTAAACAGATTGAACTCTACAGTTCCCTACAAAACGGTGTCTACAGGACTGCAATCAGTTTCTCTCAAGATTTAAACAGATTGAACTCTACAGTTCCCTACAAAATGGTGTCTACAGGATGGCAATCAGTTTCTCTCAACATTTAAACAGATTGAACTCTACAGTTCCCTACAAAATGGTGTCTACAGGACTGCAATCAGTTTCACTCAACATTTAAACAGATTGAAATCTACAGTTCTTTAAAAAATGGAGTCTACAGGACTGCAATCAGTATCTCTCAACATTTAAACAGATTGAACTCTACAGTTCCCTACAAAACGGTGTCTACAGGACTGAAATCAGTTTCTCTCAACATTTAAAATGAGTAGGTTGCACACACAAAAAGCATTTGTTAAAACTGTATTATGAACTCTTTGGCTCTTTTTGGAGCATCGAAAGCAGATGCAGAAATGAGTTATTTTTTATCTTATAGAAGGCTACTAATGTCTCATCCTTCCAAATCAGAGGTTCATATCCCTTCTTGTTTCCCTTAGGTATATCCATCAATCTTTCTTTTTTTTACCTGTGTAATCTGGTATCCATTCTCTTGAGAATCCAAAGATTCCTAAGGTTTGTCTTAACCCTGTGACAGTAGGTGGAATTGGTAACTGTCTACTCAGTTGTTTTTTTTTTTTGTCCTCACTAATATTTCTTTGTCTTACTGATACTCTGATGTGTAATATAATAAAATAATTCTTCATAAACCTACTCCTTTAAGGGTTCAGTTTTAATCCTGCTTATCTTATTGCTCTGAAGATTTCTTTCAGTGAATTCAGGTTCTCCTATTCAGTCTCTATTCCTACAAGGATATCATCTACATATTGAATAGTAGATTATCTACATTTTAGTGATTTTTAGTACTTCCTGCATTAAATGATGAAAAACTGATACAGCATTATGAAAGCCCTGGAACATTCTTGTCCGAGTATATTATTGAGCCTCTGTAGTAAAAGTGAATTTCTACTATGAGTCTCCATCCAGAGTGATACTCCAGAAACCATTACTCAGATCTAATGTGGAGAAAATGTGTATTTTTTTCTGAATCTGAGCAATAAGAATCAGGTGTGCTACCTAATAATGGCAAAGGATGAAGTACTAACTTATTGAGTTCTCTGTACTCTGTACTGGATCTTTGGCACTATATTTGCATAAAGCTTCAGGGATGACTAACACTTTCATAGTTTCATAGTATAGTACTAGGCTATCTGCCCTGGGGCATTTGTAAGACTAGCCATAGTGATGTGGCTTTTGCCACCCCATGAAATGGTACAAAAAATGTACAGAATAAATTTAGAATAATGTGCCTCTGTCTAGTAGTGACACAATGAAGGTCCTTTTATATAATAGAATTAGTTTACTGTGCCCCTGTCTAGCAGTGACACAGATGTGACCCCTGGGGTAAACTTACGATCTCCCATCCACTCATCAAGATTTCTCTTGAAGAGAGTCAGTGAGGGGCTCTGCCTAATACGAACTGGGATCTTGTTCCAAAGCATGGGAAGCCTCTGGGTTATGAATCTATCCCTCCAGCATGTCCTATTCATACTTGTGCTGAGGTTTAAGTCTTTAGCTCTCATGGTCCTGATGGATTTGGATTTTTTGAGGTGGAGCATGTCCATCAGATCCTGATTGGACATGGCCTTGTACGTCAGGGAGAGATCACCTCTGAGCAGGTGGTATGCTACTGAATAGAGCTGAAGTTTCTTTAGTCTGGCAGAATAAGACATATGTTGGAGACCCTTGATCCTCTTGGTGAGGTACTTTTATGGTCTCTCCAACTGTTGCAAATTCCGGGTGAGGTACATACCAAATGGGGTATTGTACTCAATCATGGGTCTGATGAGGGAGGAGTATAGGGGTACAATGACATCCTTGGATCTGGATGTGAATCCCTTCATGATGAGGTGTGCAAGGTAGAATGTTTTTCTAACCACTTTGGCAATGTGGGTGTCAAATGAGAGGTCACTGTCGACTTGGGTCCCTAGGTCTCTGATTACTTTTTCCATACTCAGTGGGTTGCTGTCTATGTGATAATTTGTGGGTACTTTGTTTTTCTCAAAGGGGATGACTATACATTTTTTGGCATTTAGTTTAAGGCTGTGACTCCGGCACCAGTTGTCTGTTTCTGTGAGGCCTTTTTGTAGGATGTATGTGTCCACTGGTGTATCGACTATGGCGCCTAGTTTGCAGTCATCTGCGAACATTGCCAGCCACAACCCTCCCATGTTTGCTTTGACATCTGAGAAATAAATGCCGAATAAGAGGGGTCCCAGGACAGATCCCTGTGGGACACCACTTGTGACTGGCTTTGAGTCTGACATTGCTCCAGCAGGGTTCTGTCCTTTAGCCAGTTTGCAACCCATCTAGTGACATAATGGTTTACGTTTAAGCTGTTGAGCTTATCTATGATGCCTGAGTGGGGTATTGTGTCGAAGGCCTTAGCCAAGTCTAGGTAGGCTGTATGGACTGCTTTGCCCTCATCAATGGCTCTAGTGACTGTTTTGAAAAAGTCAACCAGGTTCAAAAGGCAGGATCTGCCCTTTACAAAGCCGAACTGGGTGGGGTCAAGTGTCTGTAGGTCCCTTATGTCTCTGTTTATGAGTTCCATAATGATTCTTTCCATAGCTTTGCAGACCAGGCTGGTTAAGCTTTGGGGCGGTAGTTCCCAGAGTCTGTAGAGGTACCCCCTTTGTGGAGTGGGACCACTGTTGCTGTACGCCAGTGTTCAGGTACATATCCTGAAGTAAGGCTAAGGTTAAATAGCATTTTTATGTGTGGGTTTAGCTCCTCTTGGAGTTCACGTAACACGCAACCCGGGATACATTCAGGTCCCATTGATGCTGTGTTTTTAGCTTTGTTTAGGGCAGTTCTCACTTGGACATCTGAGATGACAAGGAGATTACATTCAGCTGGGATAAGTATTTCTTCTTTTGGGGGTGAGGGAGGGGAGAAATTTGCACTGAACCTGTCAGCCAGAATGTTGGCAATATCTGTGAGTTCAGTGTATTTTCTATTGTTGTGAACTAACTCTGAGCATATCTGAGGGTTTCCGCCCAGGTTTCTAACATAGCTGAAGAAGTCTTTGTGGTTATCTTTAGTGTCCTTAGCGATTTTTCTCTCAAAGTTGGCCTTGGATGTTTTTATGAGAGAACGTAGTTTTCTGCTAATGTTGATCAGAGATGTCTTCCCTTTATGGGATTTTTGCTCTGACGTGCAGTAGCTTCCTTCTTTTGTTATACAATTTGTTAATGGCTGAGGTCCACCAGAGAGGACGCTTGCCTTTGGTGGAGAGGGACTTGGATTTATTTGGGATTGCATGATCCATGCATTCTTGGAGATGTCCACAGAAAGCATTTGTGAAGGATTCGGCATTGTGGGATGTGGTATCCACTGGCACAGTCGGCTTAAAGGATACCATCTCAGTCTTAAGAAGAGTGAAGTCTGCTTTTGAGAAGTTTTTCACTGTGGTCTTTTGTGCTGGGGGTGGAGGTGGGATATGTATATCCAGGGTGATTAGTTTGTGGTCAGATCTCACTAGTGAGGGGTATACTTCCGGTGTGGAGCATTTTGTCCCCATGTTTGTGATGATCAGGTCTAGTATATTATCTCCCCTAGTGGGAGAGGTGACTAGTTGTTCCAGTGCATTTGAATTTATGAATTCCAGGAACCCTTGGGCTAGGGTATTAGGGCTAGAATAATGTACCCAATCTATGTTTGGGTAGTTGAAGTCTCCCAGTATGATGGTATTTTGTAATACATTCATATCCCCCAATGTCTTCAGGAAGGCTGAGTGGGGTTCCTGAGATTGGGAGGGTGGTCTGTAACATGCTACCAGTTGTATAGCAGTTTTGCCTATGGTTAGTTGCACCTGTATGGTCTCTGATGCTTCATGTGTTGCTACTAACCTGGAGGTGTGGGTGTCCTTGATGAATATGGACACTCCTCCTTTGTGGTTCGGCCCGGGTTTTGGGGCCGAAAAGCATGATACAAGGTATAGCCTGGTAGTGCTGGGGTGCTCTCAGGAGCCTTGAATCAGGTTTCAGTTACTGCACAGACGTCGATGTTCTCCATGCTGAGGAGTGCATTGAGTGCCTGCATCTTGAGATTTAGACTTCTGGCGTTGAGCAGCATCACCCTTAGTTTTTTTACATTTTTGTTTTCTAAGGAGGTGGGTATGTCTTTTGAGCCTTGCCTAAAAAAGGCACTATGGGGGTGGCAAGAGCCTTAGCCAATATCCAGAAGCCCAGTGGTGACAGGTGTAAGCCATCCCTTGCGAAGCAGCGTGGTCCCGTTTTTAATTCTCCTGTTACACAGATCTATAATATAAGTACAAAACATTTAGGAGAAAAGTGCCCAAACACACAAAAAATGACCAAAACCTGAAAAAAGCAGTTAGGGCACTGGTGAAAGGATGGACTCCTTGTCTAAATCCAGCAAACAATTTATTAGTCTGATAACAGTTCCACAAGCATAAAACTCACAAACATCAAAATAAAAACATGAACGCTTAACATTTCACTGCGTTTTCATTCTTCAGACAGACTTCATCAGATAAACAGACTACTCCTAAACCATATAAGTTATACCTTTCATCATCAGACACCAATAAAAAATGTTTATTCATTATAAAATGAACCACCCTTATAAATAAATAAATATGTCCTGTAAAATTCACATATATACCAGTAAAATCTATTAATAAATACATGTAAATATAGCTTGTTAACACAAAAAAAGCATTTAAAACTTTTTTAAAACTTTTACAATGTTATTAATTGCTTAAATTATAAGATGTCAAAAGAAAAAGACATATTTATTATTTATTATTATTTTTATGAACATATTTATCTAAATTTCCTCTTTCTCCTAACTTTATTTCATTTATTTTCCCCAATCTGCTATAGTATGTGGTGACATAGCTTGTAGAAATGCTTGAATATCATTACAATTAGTTCTAAATTAATACCGATGTCCCTGTTCTTTTTTGAGTTTTGAAAGCATCTCTATTTCTTTGGGATCTTAAGAAAAACTAGATGGTTCAGTAATACTTTTAGATTTCTTTTGAGACTTTTTCTATTGAAATGGTTTAGTGAATCTTAATAAATATTTATTTCTATATCTAGTTACAGGTACTTTTTCTGGTCTAATATCCTGTTCTAAGTCTCTAATACTGTTATGTAGCGAAAATAGAATAGAAAATATACCCAAAGGTCCTTCTAGGTAAAAATGAATGGAGCAGCAAATGTTGAAGAAACTTCGAAGGACCACCAAAAACGTATAACTCAAACACAATTTATTTCAATAAAGTTAAAACAGGATAAGCGCTTTCTCGTACTCCTCTGGTACGCTTCATCAGATCTAATTTCATGTATAAAAGAAGTGTTTTTATATAGTGTTGACAATTAAAACTAAATGGTTAATAATTCAATTTGTGAACATTAATTACATTCATTTAGTATTCCATAAATGGACATTTCCTGTTGAAGGGCAAAAAACCAGAATATAAAATGCATACAATGAAACGCTGATATTTGTATATACAATATTATAAAGGATATATGATTCCAATAACAAGTTTAAAACACATATATATGTATGTTACTAATAAATAAATATAAATATCAGTCTCAATATGTAATATATAATAAAGCAAATTAATATAATAAATAGGAGATAATAATTATACTTGTCAATTTCATTCAAAATAATAAATATAAAATATTTATTATAATTATATAATACCATATACACATGTAAATAAATAAACAAATAAATATTATAAAACCAATTCAAAATTTTCATAAAGAATATATGTCCATTAATGCCTAGATATATGTAAGGAAATGTATAAATGATAACCATCATTAAGTAGGGACGTTGTTCTTCTTTTATTATTTTTCTTATATTATTTTATGCCATGTCCTTCCAAAACAGGTTTAATACTAACAGATTGATTAAGATCTGGTTCATAGTGTGCACACAATTTAAAAATCCATTCAAGTTCTATCTTTTCTAAATTATTAATCTTGTCTCCACCTTTTTTATTTATTTTAACTTTCTGCAAAACTCTAAATCTAAAATCATGTCCAGGGCAAGCCATTATGTGTCTTGCTAGAGCATTACGTTCATCTAATCTTCTCATATCATATTTATGATTGTATAATCTATTCTTAAATTTCCTCGTTGTCATGCCTACATAGAAAGCTCCACAGGATAGGCAATCCGCTAGGTATATCAGGTTACAATCATCACAGGTTGCATAAAACCTGGGTATGAATTTAAAATTCAGTGTAGGATGACAATATTCCTGTTGGTCTGTGATCATATTACACATATTGCATTTATTGCAAGGAAACGTTCCATTAACACTCTGAACATGTGTGTTAACTGGTTCATAATTGTCTTTATCTATACATAAGAGTCTTTTAAGATTCTTGCTATTCTTATAAATAAAGTTAGGTCTATGACCAACAATATTGCGTATCTCGTGGTCAATTGTCAATACATGCCAATTCTTGGATATGATGGTAACAATACCCTTGTTATCATTCGTAAATCTAGTTATGATGGCTACTTTATTTTTATTTTTATTTTTATTTTTATTACTGATTGATAACTGAGTGGAATTAGTATATCTATATGTACTAAGGGGTGTCTCTGTCTGTTGCAGGACCATCTCTTTATTAAGTTGTAAAAGTTGTTTATTATAGCCTCTTTCTAAAAATAGGTGTTCTAAATTATTAATTTCTTCTATACGCTGGTCAATGTCCTTACAAAGTCTAGAGAGTCTAATTATTTGAGATTTAACTATATTAGAAAATATAGATCTAGGGTGCATACTATTATAATGTAATAGATTGTTCTTCCAACATGGTTTTTTATATAGTGTCGTTGTAAGTTTATTATTAATATCTTACTTAATTGTGATATCTAAGAAGTCTATACTGTTGTAAGAATAGGTATAAGTAAATCTCAAAAACTCAGTAGTCGACTCAAGGTATTGTATAAACTCCTTCAATCTATCAGGGGTATCATCCCAAAAAATAAGTATGTCATCTACGAATCTACGGTATAGTAGAACACTATCAAAGAAGCTGCTATTCAGTAGGTGGGTTCTTTCCCATTGATGTACTACGAGGTTTGCATATGTATTTGCACAGGGGGTGCCCATGGCTACCCCCCACTTTTGTGCATATATCTTATTTTGGAACATGAAGATGTTATTATTAAGAACCATGTCAAGTAATATTCCTAATAGACTGATGTCATTATTAGTAAAACTAGTAGTCATGTTCAGAAGCTCATAAATAGCCTGTATTCCATAGTCATTCAGAATACTGTTACTTTTATAGTTTCAGGTCTTATTTCTGGTTCCAACAAGTGTGGTGCTTTATTTCCCCACATTTAAATTCTTATTATAATACAAATACTTTTAACAACTGCATGCCTCATGAACCACAGATTACAGTTAGTTATGGGAGAGCAAAGTCTTATTGCTTCTAATTTAACAATCAAGAGAAAGGTTGGACCTCACCCTATCGGCATTGTGGCACTTCCTTCGGAATTTGCTGGCCAGCTTTTCTTCCACCTCCTATCACATGGATAGGTCTCCTTGGGAATCATATTTTCTTTTTTTCCTCTGTTTCCTCTCCTAACCTCATTTCGTGTTCCAGCTTCTGCACTCTCTGCTTTGTTTCTTTCAAGTTTTGGCACCAAAATCTGTACAAGCATTGAATCTATGAGGAAAAATAACAAGCAGTTAGAGTAACAAGCAAACAAGCAGAGCACAACAGTTGTGTCAGCACAGTTTATTTTCCAGGTAACTGACAAGGATTGCAGCTGGACACAATGCATTTACACTTTCTTAAAGGATATAGTCCTGCCCTTCTGTTTTACATAATGTTGTCATGCCGAAAATAATTTTATCTTTTCTTCCTTGAATGGAAAGAGTATGTTATTACATTAAGTCCTAATCTGGTCATGCAGTTATTTTCATAAATGCTGCTGAGACAATTTATTTTTGTAAAGGATACAGATGCAAGCATTCCTTGCTTAGCTTTATCATGATATTACTAGTTATCTAATGTTTCTGATAAGAAAGACTAAAGGCTATTACTATCCAATTATTAAAAAATAATGAAAGTCTGCAACATATGAAGTAATACAAAAGCTTAATAAAAAGGACTTCATATAATCAAATCTGCAGTACAGTAGTATATAAAAGACACAACATCTGTTCCTGTCCTTCATTCTATAGACAGCATGTGGAGTAAAAGCAATATACATGTTCTAATCCTTTGATGTCTGCAGATATGTATTTACATTTTACCTAATATGTATTTGCATTTTCTTTCTTCTCTAGCCATGTGTTTTAGGAATGTTTCTAATAGAAAATTACTGATTAATACATGTTTATGAGACTTATAATAGAAGAGACACCCTGATGTTACAATATATCAATTTTTTTGTCAGTTTGTGACCCTTTGTTTCAGTCTGCTGTGACCTTTTCATGATAATTTTATCCTACTGTCAGACTGAGAGTTCTAAGGGCTGCTGCAAAGTCTTATAAATAGTTTACATCTGCTTTTAGAGGATTTAATTCCAATCAATGTAAATTTTCATTTATATTGATAATTATGCTTTGATAGAGAGAAGAATTCTATATAAACACTATTTTTTATCTTAGTCGAGGCTCTTTTTAGCCAGCCATTGCATTTTCTTCCAGCTATTTTCCTTCTGTCAGTTCATGTCATGTTTTCCAGCTACTGACATTCATATAAAAAAGAAGAAAATGTTTCAAATCTAGGTGCTTAGGATTTCCCTCTCTCTTCCCCCCTTGGCTGACCTGGTGTGACTTAGTTTGAACTCTACAGTTCCCTACAAAACGGTGTCTACAGGACTGCAATCAGTTTCTCTCAACATTTAAACAGATTGAACTCTACAGTTCCCTACAAAATGGTGTCTACAGGACTGCAATCAGTTTCTCTCAACATTTAAACAGATTGAACTCTACAGTTCCCTACAAAACAGTGTCTACAGGACTGCAATCAGTTTCTCTCAACATTTAAACAGATTGAACTCTACAGTTCCCTACAAAATGGTGTCTACAGGACTGCAATCAGTTTCTCTCAACATTTAAACAGATTGAACTCTACAGTTCCCTACAAAATGGTGTCTACAGGACTGCAATCAGTTTCTCTCAACATTTAAACATATTGAACTCTACAGTTCCCTACAAAATGGTGTCTACAGGACTGCAATCAGTTTCTCTCAACATTTAAACAGAGTAGGTTGCACACACAAAAAGCATTCGTTAAGCTACAGTGCTTTGTAATTAAGCAGGTCACCATATTGTTCAGCCATAGGGCTCTTTGTTTCTACTTGATTGGTTGCCTCCTTCCCCTGTAACTGAAGTAAATTGACTCTTACATTAAGAGCTATAATACTTACCTTATAGCTTTAGGACACCTTAGGAAACCTTGTAAACTGCAATAGCCCAGCTACATCCGCCCTCGCTACGCTCGGGCTCTCTTCGCTGTGCTCCCTGCCCCCAATTACCTCCCGCCCCCAGTACCTCTAAATTTATAGTACTATAGCCACTCCCCCACTTTCTAGATCCTATCTGCTTTCATCTGGGATAATTCCACCCACCCCCATTCTACTACATACATTTTAATAGCACCTATTAGCTTTCATCTGGCTTCCCCCATCCCCCTTCCAGTACCTTTACCTCACCACTCTATCTTCTGGTGTTGCATCACCAGGTAAAACAGTTCCTTAACTCACTAGCTGAATCACAGATAATGATATACTCCTCTTTACTACCCCATCTTGTTCACATCATACCTCCTTACCTTGTATGAAAACCAGTTTCCCACAGGATTTCAGGTCCCAAAAGGCCATACTATCACCCCAGCTGTAAATCCTTCCACCTTCAACCATACTTACAGTACCAGATCCTATCCAACATCTTGTTCAGTCTATCAACATCTCAACGCCAGGCACATTAGCTCTAGATCCAAACACTACCACAAACTAATAAACAAATTCCTGAAGTTCATCACCAAGTATAGACTCAAGATAATACTTGGTGGTGATATTCACCCCAACCCTGGCCCACTCACTTCAGATACACATACCCCCTCTACTTGCAATCTAAGCTACAAACCTACAATTAATAGGCCAACTAACTCTCTCCTAGTCTGTCATCTCAATATTAGAAGCATTAATAATAAGGTACATGAATTGCATGCACTTCTGGATGTCCACTCCCCTGAGATTCTCTGTTTATCTGAAACCTGGTTAAAACCTAACACTAAAGACAATGAAGTGTTACCACCTGGGTACAAAATACACAGGCTGGATCGTGCTTCGAGGAAGGGGGGGGGTAGTTGTACTCTATAAATCTGAGTTGAATGTCACCATAGATGTAATACAACCTCCTCAGATTAATAACTCAGAGATTCTTGCCACCAAATTGCAACTTAATAAAAATAAATGCATTAATATCATCTGTATGTACATTCCCCCAGGTAACAATATATCTACATTTGAAGATATCCTGCACTGGCTATCATGTCACTACCCCCAAGAAACCCTACTACTTGGAGACTTTAACATAGACTGGGGCACCTGTTCCTCAGAATCCCCAACCACCCATATTAACCTGCATGCATTTACACAAATCATATCCACCCCTACCAGGATAGGTAAACACTACCAAAAAGAAAGTATACTTGACTGGGTACTCATAAACAGTCACCCCCATCTGTACACCTCTGGTACCCTCCTTAATGGCCTAAGCGATCACCTTCACACATATGTAATTAAGCACAAAACCATTAATTCCCAACAACCCTTACTCAGAAAGGTTAGAAACAATAAACACTTTGACCCTGCCAAATTCCAACAAGAACTAAACTCATGTAATTGGTCTATTCTAAAACACCTCCCCTTAGAGGAAGCAGTAGCATACTTTAACAACAAATTCCTTGAGATCCTTGATTTGCATGCACCTGTTCGTTCAAAGAGAACCAAGGCAAAAACTGCACCATGGCTTTCTATAGAGTCTAAACTCAAAATTACCCTTAGAAACAAAGCATGGGCTTTACGGCATTCTTCTAAAGACCCTCAAGATCACATTAAATACAAGCAATCCAGGAACGAAACCAAAAAAATCAATTTTACAAGACAAAAAACAATACTACTGTAATTTACAGACAGTAAATCAAAATAACCCTCAGAAGTTTTGGGCAGGTTTAAATAGTCTACTACATCCTGGACAAACTTCAACCCCAATCCCTGCTGCTACTATTGATAAAACCCCTGAAGATGTTTCTGATAGTTTTAACCAATTCTTTACTGAGACAATTCAAGCCCTAGCTAGCCAACTACCTCCTAGCTCCCCTGGTCCTGAAAGTAGCACCCCTAGAAACCTACTAGCATTCAGATTCCAACCAGTCGCCACTTCACTTATCCGTACCTTGATCAAAAAATTAAAACCCACTACACTTTCTGCTGATCAACTCCCTGCCGAGTACCTACAAAAATCAGCTGATGCTATTGCTTACCTCGTCTCAATACTAATCAATCGAACCATAGTAGAAGCTAAAATTCCCACCATCTGGAAAATATCCTATGTAATCCCACTTCACAAAGGAGGCAGCTCTACTGAATTCTCCAATTATAGGCCAATAGCTATACTCTCTCCACTTGCAAAGATTATGGAAAAATGTATTCATACACAACTCATGCACCACCTAATCCAAAATTGCCTTATGGCAGACACTCAGCATGGCTTCCATCCTCATCACAGCACTACTTCAGCCCTCCTAGCCTTTACTAACACCATAAACCATAATTGCAACAAAAATTATATATCCTCAGCCCTTTTTGGATCTTTCCAAGGCATTCAATATGGTTGATCACCAACTTTTAATCCACACCCTGCAAACATTCTGTCTAGATACTGGAGCCCTCCAATGGTTTCATTCCTACCTGAATGGTCGACAGCAGGCTGTCCTCTGACAGAACAAACTCTCTAACCTTCTACCTAACACCCTTGGAGTACCACAAGGCTCTATACTAGGGCCCTTGCTGTTCTCTATCTTCATTAATGACCTTTATACTGTCATCCCAAAAGTCAGCTGTATCCAATATGCTGATGACTCTACTCTGATTTGCTCAGTCACATCTCCAGTAGAGTTATGGTCAGCTACCCAGACCACCTTTAATACAATAGAAAACTGGCTTTCTGAACATCATCTGATCCTAAATTCCAAAAAAACTAAAATGCTGTTATTTTCACCAACACGTAGGTCTACCACTTTCACCTTTACCATAAAATCAAATGATGGCACAATAATTTCCCCTGACCCATCTACAAAACTATTAGGTGTCATCATAGACAATAATCTAAAATTTGACCTACATGTTAACCAAACTATCAAAACCATCAATAAAAAACTAGGGTCACTTTACAGAATAAAAGCCTTCCTAACCCCTCCAGCTAAAATTGCCATAGCTCACTCTCACCTTCTTTCAACCCTTCTGTATGCATCCCCTCTACTCTCGAATTTAAACAAGACTGTCCTTAACAAACTCTCAATTTGCTACAACCACATTGCCAGGTCTGCCTCTGGGCTGCCTTTTAGGACACATCATTGCATCAATCTAAATCAGCTTGGGTGGCTTGAACTACCCAGCCTAATCCAGTATAGCCAGTTTATGACCTATAAAATCCTCTATAATCAGGACAATACTCCTGCACTTAAAAGTATTATCACCCCCTATAACAATCTTAGACCGCTTCAATCCTCTAACAAACTACTAATTCAGACTAGCAAAATTAATAACACAGCCAGTGATTCTCTCTTTGGAAACCCTGTAAGTAGATCCTGGAACTCTCTTCCAGCTGATATTACCTTACTTTCCACCTTAGGTCAATTTAAAACTAGACTCAAACAACATTTGTCACTTAACTGGCTATGTCACTGTATCAAGCCTGGCTAACTCTCTCTAGAATGTGTAAAAATCTGTTAACCAGTTGACTGTGTAATTTAATTTAATCCTGACTTGTGCTCAGGATTAATTGTAACCCGTGGAACTTGTTTAACTTGCTTACTTATGTAATCTCTGTAAATAGTCTGTTTGTAATATGTAATTCTGGTATTATGTAATGCTGTATCTGCTTACCCTTGGAGCTTTTCTCCCCGGGCCTCCGCTGAAAATGGACATGCATCCAGTCGGACTATCCCGGTCAACAAATGTAAAATAAAATAAATAAAGCATTGTTCACATAGGCTGCTCAGAGAATAATTTGCAAGCTGGTGTCTCAGATTTGTTTGAGATATGAATGCTATAACATATGTGTACGTAGATACATTAAAAATGGTAAGGAAAAGGCAATGCATCAAATCTGTTCTATTTAGAGAGAAAAGTTCATCCCAAACATTGACTGCATCACCAATAATATAATAGATAAATACAAAGTAGCTCTTCCATTATAAATATGACTTCCAACTTTACTTTCACTTAAAAAATGAAATAAAACATTGCCAGGTAGTTCAAAACTAACCCATGAACCTTTAATAAACAAAGTCAAACATCATGGTTAATCACTTGCATCAATAATGACATCTTTAAAACTAATGAATAACATTTGCCATACTAACAGCAAATAAAAACTGTTATAGAGACACACACATCCTTTATTAAACCCTATCAAATGATGAAAAAAATACAAAAAGCCAATCATACATCATATAAAACATCCAAACAAATTGTAAAGACTGGACAAAAAAATTAGAATATACCATTTAGTAATCGCATACCACCCTTTTGTTCACCCAATGAAAAAGCTGGAAACATTGAAAAATGACTGCTCATCTTACTGCAGCAAAAAAAAAATCCTAAGTTTAAAAATCAAAAATCAGCCAATGACTGTAAAGGAGAATGTAATTGTATAATGATATGGACAAAGTCTACAATGTTGTAGCTCTGTTTTTTTTAGTTTGGTAACCATTGAAAGTATTGTAGTAAAATGACCAATCATTTTTCAGTTTGATAAAATGATACAGGCTTAAAATCTTAACTTCTTGGTCTTCTCTGTGTTTGACTACCATTACAAGACACTGGTGATCTTACAGTGATAACATTCACACATTAACACAGTTTTCTTCTGGCTAATGAAAAACAGTTGGTTTCCCAGAGACTGTACTTGCTGTAGAGAAGAACTACATTTTTGAAAGTGGTATACTATTCCAAATTTTCTGGGCTTGCTATTGTCAGCATTCCATTTTGAAAAGTGGTTTTATACATTAACTACAAAATGTCAGAGCAATTACAGAAAAAAATGACTATGTGACTAAATAGTGCAATGAAAGTGGTATTCATTTTAGATGGTGCCTTAACATGAGTATGCTCAGCATTTCTAGAAAAATGTTTTGGAGTTGCCAAGTTTACACATATGTTTAGTTTCAAGAATATATGGATATAACATTGCCAATCTTTCATATTTTGATGCAAAACCCATACAATACCAACTTCTTTGAACAAGATCATGAATGCAGCATTATTCAGATTTAAGATCTAGACAGAAGTGTATTTTTACTACCTCAGAAGCATGTCCAACATTTGGTGGAGGAATTATTTACCTTGCAAATACAATATCAAATAACTTATTCTGTTATTAAAACTAGTTTAATTTTTAAAACATATAATATACTGAGTCAGTTTTTATAAGTTAAATAAAGCTTTTGGGTACATGCAGGGTACTGCTATGCAAGGTATGCCTACACTTTCTGCGAGGTTGAGAATAACAAATCTATCAGCCCCTGTTCTCACGACCTTCTACAGGGGCACAGTTGAGAGCATCCTGACAAACAGATTTACAGCTTGGTATGGCAACTACTCCACCACAGACTGGAAGTCCCTCCAAAGAGTGATGAAAGCAGCATAAAAGATTACCAAGACCACTCCACCATCATTTTAAGACTTGCACCTTTCTCATTGTCAAAACAGAGGCAGGGAAATAGTCATGGACTTTACTCATCCTACATATAGAGTGTTCCTGAACTTAGCATCTGGGATACTTTATAGTAGCATAGCTGCAAAATGGCTAGATTTATTTGAAGCTTTTATCCTTTGGCCATCAGGCTACTGAACTCCAATAGCAACTTACATCTCACTTGACATCAGGGAGAGTAGGTAATATGATGAATGAGAAGCATATTTATGTGCAATAACCTTAAATACACTGTGCAACTAATCTAACAGAGTATAATCTTGTTTCTGTGCAATATCCACTGATGCTAAAATAGTATGCTGTGCAATAAGCAAAAGCTGTGAAATTTTTGTGCAATAAATATTGTGTTTTCTTAGACTGGTACCAACAGAATCCTGTGCAATAAGAAGTAGTTGTGGAATTCTGTGCAATAAATACTGTGCCTTTTTAGCTTAGTAAATATCTGTTGATATGTAAAACAGTAAATACTATGTAGTAAGAATGTCTAAATGTAGTAATGTGAATCGTTGTATATATTAGATGTTTGCACATAGAGTCTGGAATAACGTAATTTTGTTCAGTTGCACTTGTGGAGAATGAATGACAATAAAGTTTGCTTTGACTTTGACGTTATGATATTTAGTTTTTTGGCTTATGCCTCACAACACTCCTCCATTTGTTGTAACCTTTGTACCATGTACATCCCAACATGTGCATTATTGCTTACATCATTATGCATGTTATTGAAGGTACTGGGAATTAATTTTACCTTGCAATTCCTACAAGGCATTAATGTTGTTTATTCACATGTTTTTTTTCTTATGTTTTAAAATACTTATATTTTTTCTTTCTTTCATGTTTTCATGTTTTTAGACATCTTAATGTTTTAGACTCCTAATTTAGCTTTGCTATTGTTTGTGACATATGTATACTGTGGCTGGCTATTGTATACTGTTACTTGGCATCATCTGTTTGTATCATGTGATTGTGGAGCTTTTCCCCTTGGTCTCCACTGAAAATGGGTCCCCAGCCCAGCGGACTAACCTGGTTAAGAATAGACATAAATAAATAAGTAAATAATGAACCTTTTTAGTGTTGCATGAAAGGCTATGATATAGCCTGTGGATTAACAAGCTGGGGTAGCAGTCACCAGTTTAAAAAAAAACTGTGTTCTAATTAAAGGGGATTATACTTATCAGTTTTATTTGGAAAGGATTTGCCAGGTTGCTGGAAAGGAGGCTTCTTCCAATAGATAACCTTCTATTTCTGGAGAAGCAAGGCAGAGTCTGTCCTGTCCATAGAACAGTGGAGTTACTGTTTTATCTTACACAGATACTACAAGATGCTTGAGAGTTTGCTACTACTCTGTCTGTATGGGTTTTCTGAACTTGGAAAAGACATATGACTGAATACACTGATAACATTTATGAGAGGTATATACATTGTCAGTATAGGGTGGCCACAATGGTGCAGTAGTTAGCATTGTTGCATCACAGCAAGAAGTTCTCCTGTTTGATTTTTGGCTAGGGTGCCTTCTCTGTGGAGTCTGCATGTATTCCCTGTGGTCCTGTGGGTTTCCTCTGGATACTCCGGTTTCCTTCCATATTCCAAAGGCATGCAGTAGGTGGATTGGACACTCTAAATTGGCTGTAGAGTGTGTTTGTGTGAGTGTGTGGTATGAATGAACTACCACTGCAGGGCTAGCCACCTGGTGGTGTAAACCTTGGTTCAAGATGATTGTCACTAAGTGACACCCCAACCCCATGTGCAAAATGGGAAAAGAGTATGAGGATGGACGGCTAGCTATACATTGTCAGTGTTAAGAAGAGACCTATGTAGGACTTAGAACCAAAGAAATAAACATATGTTGGGTTCAACATCAGGACTCGGTAGAAACAAATTTTATTCAACAGTTTAACACTTTTGTTCAGTTCAACTTGAAACAAACACAAACACACACACACACACACTTCTATAGTTAAACAGTCATGTGACATTCATGGTAATTGAACTTTAAAGGCACCCAATAAAAAAAAAATTAACATACTAGACAGTAAAATACAAGAATTACAAATGTGTTATTGAATGTAAACATTCATAATTTCATACTTCACTTATCCGTACCTTGATCAAAAAATTAAAACCCACTACACTTTCTGCTGATCCAACTCCCTGCCGAGTACCTACAAAAATCAGCTGATGCTATTGCTTTCCCCGTCTCAATACTTATCAATCAAACCATAGTAGAAGCTAAAATTCCCACCATCTGGAAAATATCCTATGTAATCCCACTTCACAAAGGAGGCAGCTCTACTGAATTCTCCAATTATAGGCCAATAGCTATACTCTTTCCACTTGCAAAGATTATGGAAAAATGTATTCATAGACAACTCATGCACCACCTAATCCAGAATCACCTTATGGCAGACACTCAGCATGGCTTCTGTCCTTCAGCATTAATGTATGATCCTTAGTGAATGTAATGACATTGCTTGCAGTGACCACATTTGGTCATTTTTTGTGTTTACTTAAAAGGGTAGTCTGTTCAGATTCCATTGCCATTTGCATATATGTTACATGGAAAAAAGTACTAGACTCTAAACTAGACATTCTTAGAGATTCTAGGCAACTACTGGAAAATTTGAACCACCTTCCCAACAATAACAACTACTGGTTCATTACAGTGGATGCTACCAATCTATTCACTGTTATTCCTCAAACTATTGGCATGGAAAACTTTTTGGCTTCCTGACTTAGACACAATGATTCCTTCTCTGCCTGCTGGATTAAACAAATTGAGACCCTTTTGGAATTAGTACTGTAGAATAACTTTGTTTCCTTCAAAGGTGAATATTTCCACCAGGTTTCAGGTGTTGCTATGGGGGTAGAGTTTGCCCCCATTTATGTCAACACAGTTACATTTTTGGGAATTAAATTTTATCTTCACCTCTGAATGGTAACTTACTTCAGAAACCTGGATGACATCCTCTTCATTTGGAAGAGGTCTCCTGAGAAGTGGTCACAATTTAAACGTGTTTGATACTTCAACTGCATTTTTATCATTTACATACCATATTAGTTTTGACAGTATTGATTATCTAGATGTTACCATTATGAAAAACAAAGTCCTCAAAAATTATACCTCTAACATTTTCAGGAAGAAAATATTTTCCAACTGTATTTACATTTTGATAGCTGTCACCTACATAAAAAAAACGGTATAGTCAAGGGCCATATGCTTCACCTGTCAAAACTCAATATTGTGGACAGATTTTTTTTTCATCAGTTAGAGTTCCTGATTACTTTCTTTATTGCTCAAGGCTATCCCAATATTTTATTTTTAGACATCAGTGAAGAAACGGTTAGAAGTAGAAATTCTAAGTTTTGCCCCTCGTTAGGCAATCCAACCACTCCTGACGGGACTACTTTCAAGACATCAACATCAATTCTACTTACAACAAGAATTTACACCACAGTTTGTTATTTGTGTTACCCTATGCTTGTGATTCCTACAGATATGTGAAGACTTTCTATGACAATTGGAATTTAATTTTCACTGGAGAAATGAAAGCTAAGCTAGGGAATTGTCCATGAATATTTTTCAGTAGAGGTCGAAACATCAAAAATGTACTGGAACCTGAACAGACTAACCCTTTAAGTAAGGACAAAAAAAAAAAATGACCAAATGTGGTCACTGCAAGCAATGTTGCTATATTCATGAAGGACCATACATTAGTGTTGAAGGATTTGACAGGAGTCTGTCTTGACCATGCAGAGGGAATTGTGAATCAGCTTTGGTTGTGTACCTTTCACAGTGTGTTTCCTGCCCTGCTTATAACATAGGCAAATTGACTTAGAAACTAAAGCACAGAATCCAAGAAGACTATTATGACACTAACAAAAAAAACAAAAAACACTAATGCTTTATACAAACACAGTTCAGTTTGTAACAATTTTAAGAAGTTTCTGTTTTTTATAGTGGATTTTATACAACACAGCCCTAGAGGGAGTTCTCGAAATGTGTTGACAGCTTAAACTTAATTCTAGTGTTTTTCCTGTTTTAAATGATATTTCCATCAGCAGTGTGCTTAACCTTAGGGCTATGAATTTGTTATTGGATTGTAAAGATTTGTTTATTTTATTTAATTTTTATGATTTCTCTTTATTTTTAGTTTTTTTTACCTTTGCCACTGCTATTTACATCCTTCTGTATGATTCACTTCAGAATTGTGTATATTTTAACATTATTGTTTTTTACCTTTAAGAGATAATTAATTTAATTTACTTGTTCTACTGTGACTGGGTCTTACATTTTTTAAATATATGGTGCATCAGTTACTCTGTTTACTCTGACGAAGTTCTGCAACTGTTGGAACAAAAGCGCTCAGGTACTGTTTCAATAAATTAGTTTTTAGACATTGCTGTTTGCCCTGTGGACATTTTCTTTGCTTTTGATACTACACAACCTCTCAAAATGTGGGGAAAATGGCAAAACAACAAATATTTACTAGCAACTATGAAGGAAATTGACAGAATAATTAAAATATGTACTTTATGCTTATAACAAGTTCTTTTGATGTCTAGTCTCCTTTGCTTGCAGCATCACTTGGTTGAAACATACAGTTTTCATTTTACAATATTAAAAAGCAAAAAGTAACCTAACAGTTTTACCACTTACCTAATTCTTCAACCATTACAGACTCTTGGGAGAAGCAGCTCAAGCTGCAACACTCCAAGGTCTCAGATGGGCAGGCACCCCCCCCAACAAAAAAAAAAAAATAACTACAGTCAGCATCAAGAAATCAAGCAATACAGGTAAGAGAAGACTTACAGCCTCACAAATACTATACCATTTGTAACACCCAATAAATACATAAATAAATAATTAAAGAAACTATTGTTATAGATAACCTCCCAGTTTTCAACTGTGGAATACTCCACTATCTCATATAATAAGGAACAGATGGGTGAAATGCAACACATTTACTAACAAAAGCAACTAGGAAGGAAGGAAGCTCATAGCATGGTTAAAATGTTGACTTTATAGTTAGAAAAAGTTGTTTTATAACCACTCACTTGCTTGCCAAAACAATAACTTGATTACAACATATACTTTTCCTTTTACATTATTTACAAAACAAACAAGTTGTACAGCAGTTACAATATATTGTGTTCTACCACACACCAAGCTCTTAAAACATTAAAGAAATGAGAGCAAGTTGCAAAAGTCCTGGCACCCCCACACAAAATAAGCAGATTATTCTTTTATTCTTTGTTTTCATCTCTAGTTACAAATTCTCACTGCTAAGCAAGTATAGTCTTTTTCCCCATCTATTATTACTTAATTTTACACATTACATTGCTAATACATGATTCTCTGACTCACATGCACACACACACACACACACACACACACACACACACACACACACACACACACACACACACACACACACACACTTCAATTGTAGCCATGTATCTGCTTAAGACCAGTGAATGAATATATTTCATAAATAATCGGCCAGAAATATAGCTCACTGGTAGTGTTTGTGTGCCTCCTGTTTGCTCTGAATATTTCTGATCTGAGGCTGCATTTTATTTTGATTTAAAGTTCCTCATTTAAGGTTTGATCAATTTTATTTTGTATCTTATTCTAGAATTACATTTGATTTGTTTTAAGTTTTGTGTTTCATTTTAAGAATTCTTGGCTAGGGTCAGTTAAAAAAGTTACCAAAGAATTCCTTTGCAAACTGTGAATAGCTTCAGTTAATTAGTGGGAGGAGCTGAGAAACAGCATTGCTCTTATATTTAGAAATATCGGTATTTAGCTGAAGTGTTTGTGTGCCTCCTGTTTGCTCTGAATATTGCTGATCTGTGGCGGCATTTTTCTCCCTCCCATCCACCCAGTTCTTATTGTGTTCTTAAATTTGGTGGTGCTTGAGTTGCCACCCCTACTGTAAGTCTCATTTTGGACACTCCTCCCCATCCCATCATATCAGCTCATTCTACTTGGTAGAGAGAAATCATATGGGAAGACCCATCCCATTAGTTTCTCAAACTTGAATTATCGTGTTTCCTCCCTTCCCACTTAACCTAAAGAAAGAAAAAAAAATTGCACTTTATTCATTTGCTTTTACTGTATTTGTGTTTCTTCCTACTTTATTACTTTATTTTGCTTTTGGTGCGTGTTCTTAAAAGTATTCAATTGCATTTATTCTTCTGCATTTATTAATGCTTGTTAGTAACCTGATTAAATTGTAACTGTTGGGCTAAGCCTTTTGGTTTAAGCACTAGGGCTTCAGGCCAGTTGTTTTACATTAGGAAGGTTTGTGGTCTAAACTCTTGTGGCAGGAGAGGTAGCTTACATCCTTCTAAGCTTGGAATTGCTGGTTGAAGGCTTAGTGTGTCTGTTATTCTAAGTGTTATGAAACACTCAAAGAAAAAAATAAAGAAGAAACACCAAAATGCAGCTTTGCCACACAGACCATAAAGTTTCAGATGTTTATTCTGGTACCTCAGCCTTTCGCCTTCTTGAAATGAGTCACACATTACAACCTGATCCAATTTCTACACCCAGTGCCCCAATTAAACAATTAATCAATTTTCAATGCAACAGCCTCATTACCACCAAATATTTAAACAAAAACATAAAAAATATATTAGAAAGTGCTTTTTACTTTTATATATATATATATATATATATATATATATATATATATATATATATATTATTAAATAACAGTAATTCAACATATAATAAATACATTCCTGTAAAGTTAAATTGACATCCAAATTCATTCCTTTAGGATACAATGTTCTATAATTTATAATCATTCTACATTTTAATCTGTTTAGTTCTTCTTTAAAACTACCCCCTGTACTCATACATGGTTGGGCCAACACACTAAAAAACAAACCATTCCCCAATCCCCCATGTGCAGATAAAAAATTATTTGCTACAGGGCTATTAACGTTCTTCCTCCTAATATCACCCAAATGTTCCATTATTCTAACCTTTACCTTCCTTTTAGTTTGTCCAACATACCATTTTATATTTGGACAACCACATCCAATAATATAAATAACCCCTAAAGAATTACAATCAAAAGACTCCCTGGCTCTGTGGTCCCTTCTATTGAGTTTATGACCATTAAGATTCTTAACCCTGCTACATACAAAACAATACAGAGGGGGACCGGTACAAGAGAGCATGCATAGTGAAATATGGTGACCAAACACACCAAATAAAGCAGATACTAGCAAAACATTGGCACATTTTGACAAGTGATGCAGCGGTCAAGGATAAAGTTCCCCCAATGCCCAGTTTTGTATATAAGGCAGGTAATAGCCTTCACAGACTTATTGAAATAAGACAAAGTTCCATGAAAGATGGCAAGAGAGTAAGCAGGGGTACCACAAAGTGTGGATGCTGCAACTATTGTAAATACATATATGAAGGTAAAAGTATAGTATTAAAGGACAGAAATAGAACTAAGGTACATTTCAAAAATGGTAATTGTTTAACAAGACATGTAATATATTTGGCTATCTGTGACACATGTGAAAATTATTACGTAGGAATGACAGACAGACTTCTAAAAAATAGAATGTATGATCACTTGTATTGTATTAAAAGAAATGATGGCAATAATGCACTATCGAGGCATATATCAAATAATGAACCATGTAAGAGCTTTAAATTTGGTATTATTGATGTGGTCAGTAATAATCCTAGAGGAGGCAATGTAAAGGCCATAGTGGGGGAAAAATAAATAAAATGGCAACTGCGATTAGAGGCAGCTACACCACCTGGCCTCAATGAAGTCATACCTACTAAACCTTTATTGAGAGCATAATGTACACTTCAAACTGATATTTAAAATAATAATGCCACACATATTTACAATAGATTTTCATTGGCATAACATAGAATTAGCAATTCATAAAATACATTTATATTTATGTCAGAGTAGGTTTATATCATTGTTTATGCATTAAATTGTGATGTTTTTATAAATATATATATTTTCAAACAATAGCAATAGACATAAAATGAGTGTTAATTTTGATAAAATTGTATATTTTTAAAGCTTTTATAGCACTGTAGGTAAAACTGTTGGCTTTATTTCATGTGTTAAACTAAGGGTTAAATGTATGTAATTGGGGAAAATTATTTGAAAAAAGGCGGGTAATTTAGGTATTTAAATTCTATGACACACCTAGTTGTATGTTCTGAAGAAATCTAGAGGTACTAGATGAAAGCGCTCAACATCTCACAGCGTTTACATTCGTTGTATGGTTTTACAATAAAAAAGACTTTTTCTGCAGTGGTTCGTGGTCCCTGATTAATTGAGCCGTGCTGTGCTTACAATTTGTAATATACTTGGTGGACTTCAGGAGCTATTGTGTGTGATTAGCTTGTGGTTGGATCTGACCAACAAGGAATTGACCTCTGGTGTTGAGCACCAGATGCCCATGTTGGTAATAACCAGGTCTAGGATATTGCTGCCCCTGGTGGGGGTGTGGATAAGTTGATCCATGGCATATAAATTTATGAATTCCAAAAAACGTTGAGCACAAGAGTTGGTACATGAGTAGTTTTCCCAGTTAATGGTAGGGTAGTTGAAATCGACCATTATTAGGGTGTTAAGTCGTACAATAAAATTTTCCAGTGTATTAAGAAATGAGGAGTGGGAATCGTGGGGCATGGTGGGGGATCTGTAGCAAGCTACAGTTTGAATTGTGGTCTTGCCCAGAGTTAGTTGCACTTGGATAATCTCGGATGCATTATGCTGAGCAACTAGCCTGGAGGTGTGGATATCCTTAATGAATATGGACACACCTCTGCCTTTAGTGTTTCGGTCCAGGTTAGGTGGCCGAAAGGTGTGGTATGAATTATAGCCTGGTAATGCAGGGGTACTCTCTGGAGCCTTGAACCAGGTCTCTGTCACTGCACAGATGTCGATGTTCTCCATTTTAAGGAGTGCCTTGAGTGAGTGCATTTTGAGGTTTAGACTTCTAGCATTTAGTAGCAATACATTCAGATTCTTCTTGCCTGTACCTGTTAGGGTGGTGAATTTGTCATTTTAACCTTGCCTAAAAAAGGCAATATAGGGGTGGCTAGATCCTTAGCCAGTATCTGGAATCCCATGGGCGACAAGTGCAGGCCATCTCTGGCAAAGCATCGTGGTCTGTCGATCATGTCATCCCAGGCAGACAGATACTGGATCCCCTTAGAATGACACCAGAAGCTTAGCCAATTGTTGAAGTCAATCATTTTGTCCTTGTACTGTGGTATCATTCTGGGTGATGGCAGGATGCTACTCAGGGCTAGGGTCATACCTGCCTGGGCTACAAGATCGGACAGCTCCTCCATGTCCCTTTTCATGTAGTCCAAAGAGGTACATCTCAGGTCATTTACACCAACGTGGACAATGACAGAGTCATATTTGTACTTGTTGTGGAGTGACCTGAGTGCATGCATTATGTGGTGGATCCTGGCACCTGACAGGCAGCTGACAGTAACTTTCTCCTTGTTTAGCCTGGTGAGTGGAACATCAGTGTGCCTGACTATAGAGACACCTATGACTAGAGTGTTGGATACGTTGTTATGCCTTATGGGCTGTGGTTGAGTGGCACACTGAGTTTGTGGGCTATGTGTCATTTGGGTTGTGTTGAGCGGTAGAGGTTGCTTGTGTTTCTGCTTTGGAGGTCCCTGTTGCTTGAGCAGGTTTTTACTGAGAGCCTTTGCGAATGTAGGTGTGTGTTTTGTGTTTCTATGTGTGTATTTTGGTGGTGTAGGTTTTGAGGGACTATGTGCTCAGTGTGGTGTGGTGCAAGTGTTGACCTTCTCCTCTTGACTGTCTAGTCCAGTCTTGGGTGAAGACAGCTTTGCTTCCAGTTTGGCTATATAAGTGCATCTCTCACAGGTTGTAGTGTTGGATGGTAGGAAGAGAGGGTTGCCTGTGTACATGAGGCAATTACTGCATTGCCCCAAGATGCCCAGATTCATCAGGTAGACAAGAGAAAACACTGGGAGCTGACCCTTAGACATGCAGGGATAGGTGCTTATTTGTTAAGTACTAGAAACTGTTTTCCTCTAGACAGTGAGGAAAGTTGAGTGATGTAGTCATTTGAAGCTTATTTAGTGCTTACAATAAGTTCTGAACAAGTGCTGAGCTCAAAGAAACAGACTTGACTGCTGAAACAAAAAAGTGGCTAGTTCTAGGAAACAAAATTAAGCTAGAGGGCATCCCTCCAACACAGAAAGGCTTGGGGGCCGAGAAGCCTACAAATAGTCCTGGATGCAGCAAATCTATATCCAGACTAGACTACCCACAGGAAAGGCAGGGAACAAGCTAAGAATTTTTTTTTTTTTTTTAGTGAAAAAAGAGAAAGGAGTAGCAGGAACTAAGCTGATTGGCCTTCTCAAATGTTCTCCCTGTATTGGGTAGAATGAGGTAATGACACTAGACCGGGAGGAGGGTCCCAGATCAAAGCCACCAACAATATATCACTGAAATGTCTGATGGCTTTGGCTAAATCACGATGTCCCTGAATATGTGCTGAGACACACAGCCTCCACAAACACTGGGCCCAAATACAAGCCTGAATATGGATAATGCTACAAATACCCACACTACTTAGAACCAAACTACAGAAATGTTTCTCAGAGCAGAAAAGCAGCAGTGAGCCTTTAAATGAAAGTTTATAACAGCTAAAGGAGCCTCTAGAGAAAGCGTATAACTGCAACAAGTTATCAGAAACAAACAACCCAAACAATTTCCAGTTAATACCTCGCACACAGTGAAACTAGCTAGAAAAATATACAGTACACAAAGTGCTATAAATAACTCGACAAAATAAGCAAAAAAATAGATACTTAAAGTTTTATATTATAGATCCAAGTTTGCTCAGTGTCCTTCCTTCGATTAGCTCAGTGTGAAATGGCAGAAACACTCACAACTTAACTTCTTAGGTAACAGAAAGTTGAAACTTGAGACATCTTTTAAGAAACAAAAAGCTCAAAAGACCGAATGAGGTGCTTAGTCTAAGCTGTAGTCCAGCTGACCTCAGTCAGCCAATGACCTTAAAAAATTCTCTCGCACTCAAATGCCTGATGGCTTTGACTTAATGTTATATATTATAGATCCGAGTTTGCTCAGTGTCCTTCCTTCGATTAACTCAGTGTGAAATGGCAGAAAAACTCACAACTTAACTTCTTAGGAAATAGAAAGTTGAAACCTGAGAAAACTTTTAAGAAACAAAAAGCTCAAAAGAACCAATGAGGTGCTTAGTCTAAGCTGTACTCCAGGTGACCTCAGTCACCTAATGACCTTAAACAATTCTCTCTCACTGAAATGGCTGGTGGCATTGGCTAAACCAAGATGTCTCTGAATATGTGCTCAGACACACAGGCTCCACAAACACTAGGCCCAAATACAAGCCTGAATATAGATAATGCTCCAAATATCCACACTACTTAGAAACAAACTGCAGAAATGTTTCTCACAGCAGAAAAGCAGCAGTGAGCCTTTAAATGAAAGTTTTAAACAGCTAAAGGAGCCTCTAGGGAAAGTGTTTAACTGCAACAAGTTATCAGAAACAAACAACCCAAACAATTTCCAGTTAATACCTCACACACAGTGAAACTAGCAAGAAAAATATACAGTACAGAAAGTGCTATAAATAACTCGAAAAAATAAGCAAAAAAAAAGGATACTTATTGTTTTATATTATAGATCCGAGTTTGCTCAGTGTCCTTCCTTTGATTAGCTCAGTGTGAAATGGCAGAAACACTCACAACTTAACTTCTTAGGTAACAGAAAGTTGAAACCTGAGACATCTTTTAAGAAACAAAAAGCAAAAAAACCAATGAGGTGCTTAGTCTAAGCTGTAGTGCAGGTGACCTCAGTCAGCCAATGACCTTAAACAATTCTGTCTAACTTAAATGCCTGATGGCTTTGGCTAAACCAAGATGTCCCGGAATATGTGCTCAGACACACAGCCTCCACAAACAATAGGCCCAAATACAAGCCTGAATATGGATACTGCTACAAATATCCACACTACTTAGAAAGAAACTGCAGAAATGTTTCTCACAGCAGAAAAGCAGCAGTGAGCCTTTAAATGAAAGTTTTAAGCAGCGAAAGGAGCCTCTAGAGAAAGCGTTTAACTGCAACAAGTTATCAGAAACAAACAACCCAAACGATTTCCAGTTAATACCTCACACACAGTGAAAGTAGCTAAAAAAATATACAGTACACAAAGTGCTATAAATAACTCGAAAAAATAAGCAAAAAAACAGGATACCTAATGTTTTATATTATAGATCTGAGTTTGCTCAGTGTCCTTCCTTTGATTAGCTCAGTGTGAAATGGCAGAAACACTCACAACTTAACTTCTTAGGTAACAGAAATTTAAAACCTGAGACAACTTTTAAGAAACAAAAAGCTCAAAAGAACCAATGAGGTGCTTAGTCTAAGCTGTACTCCAGGTGACATCAGTCAGCCAATGACCTTAAACAATTCTCTCTCATTGAAATGCCTGATGGCTTTGGCTAAACAAAGATGTCCAAGAATATGTGCTCAGCACAAAGCCTCCACAAACACTAGGGCCAGATACAAGCCTGAATATGGATAATGGTACAAATATCCACACTACTTAGAAACAAACTGCCAAAATGTTTCTCACAGCAAAAACGCAGCAGTGAGCCTTTAAATGAAAGTTTTAAACAGCTAAAGGAGCCTCTAGAGAAAGCATTTAACTCAACAAGTTATTAGAAACAAAATACCCAAACAATTTCCAGTTAATACTTCACACACAGTGAAACTAGCTAGAAAAATATACAGTACACAAAGTGCAATAAATAACTCAAAAAAAATAAGCAAAAAAAAAAGGATCCTTAATGCTATATATTTTAGATCCAAGTTTGTTCAGTGTCCTTCTTTCAATTAGCTCAGTGTGAAATGGCAGAAACACTCACAACGTAACTTCATAGGTAACAGAAAGTTGAAACATGAGACACATTTTAAGAAACAAAAAGCTCAAAAGAACGAATGAGGTGCTTAGTCTAAGCTGTACTCCAGGTAACCTCAGTCATCTAATCACCTTAAACAATTCTCTCTCACTGAAATGCGTGGTGGCTTTGGCTAAACCAAGATGTCCCTGAATATGTGCTCAGACACACAGCCTCCACAAACACTAAGCCCAAATACAAGCCTGGATATAGATAATGCTACAAATATCAACACTACTTAAAAAGAAGCTGCAGAAATGTTTATCACCGCTGAAAAGCAGCAGTGAGCCTTTAAATGAAAGTTTTAACAGCTAAAGGAGGCTCTAGAGAAAGCGTTTAACTGCAACAAGTTATCAGAAACAAACAATCCAAACAATTTCCAGTTAATACCTCACACACAGTGAAACTAGCTAGAAAAATATACAGTACACAAAGTGCTATAAATAACTCAAAAAAATAAGCAAAAAAACAGGATACTTAACGTTTATATTATAGATCCGAGTTTGCTCAGTGTCCTTCCTTCGATTAGCTCAGTGTGAAATGGCAGAAACACTCACAACTTAACTTCTTAGGTAACAGAAAGTTGAAACCTGAGACAACTTTTAAGAAACAAAAAGCTCAAAAGAATGAATGAGGTGCTTAGTCTAAGCTGTAGTCCAGGTGACCTCAGTCAGCCAATGACCTTAAACAATTCTCTCTCACTGAAATGCCTGATGGCTTTGGCTAACAAAGATATCCCTGAATATGTGCTCAGACACAGCCTCCACAAACACTAGAGCCAGATACAAGCCCGAATATGGATAATGGTAGAATATCCACACTACTTAGAAACAAACTGCAGAAATGTTTCTCACAGCAGAAAAGTAGCAGTGAGCCTTTAAATGAAAATTTTGAACAGCTAAACAGCCTCTAGAGAAAACATTTAACTGCAACAAGTTATCAGAAACAAACAACCCAAACAATTTCCAGTTAATACCTCACACACAGTGAAACTAGCTAGAAAAATATACAGTACACAAAGTGCTATAAATAACTAAAAAAAAATAAGCAAAAAGACAGGATACTTAATGTTTTATATTATAGATCCGAGTTTGCTCAGTGTCCTTCCTTCGATTAGCTCAGTGTGAAATGGCAAAAACACTCACAACTTAATTTCTTAGGTAACAGAAAGTTGAAACCTGAGACAACTTTTAAAAAACAACAAGCTCAAAAGAACCAATAAGGTGCTTAGTCTAAGCTGTAGTCCAGGTGACCTCAGTCAGCCAATGACCTTAAACAATTCTCTCTCATTGAAATGCCTGATGGCCTTGGCTAAACCAAGATGTCCCTGAATATGTGCTCAGACACACAGCCTCCACAAACACTAGGGCCAGATACAAGCCTGAATATGGATAATGGTACAAATATCCACACTACTTAGAAAGAAACTGCAGAAATGTTTCTCACAGCTGAAAAGCAGCAGTGAACCTTTAAATGAAAGTTTTGAACAGCTAAAAGAGCCTCTAGAGAAAGCGTTTAACTGCAACAAGTTATCAGAAACAAACAACCCAAAACATTTCCAGTTAATACCTCACACACTGTGAAACTAGCTCGAAAAATATAAAGTACACAAAGTGCTATAAATAACTCGAAATATAAGCAAAAAAAGGATACTTAATGATATATATTATAGATCCGAGTTTGCTCAGTGTCCTTCCTTCGATTAGCTCAGTGTGAAATGGCAGAAAAACTCACAACTTAACTTCTTAGGAAATAGAAAGTTGATACCTGAGCCATCTTTTAAGAAAAAAAATGCTCAAAAAAACCAATGAGGTGCTTAATCTAAGCTGTAGTCCAGGTGACCTCAGTCAGCTAATGACCTTAAACAATTCTCTCTCACTGAAATGCCTGGTGGCTTTGGCTAACCGAAGTTGTCCCTGAATATGTGCTCAGACGCATAGCCTCCACAAACACTAGGCCCAAATACAAGCCTGAATACAGATAATGGTACAAATATCCACACTACTTAGAAACAAACTGCAGAAATGTTTCTCACAGCAGAAAAGCAGCAGTTTGCCTTTAAATAAATATTTTGAACAGCTAAAGGAGCCTCTAGAGAAAACGTTTAACTGCAACAAGTTAACAGAAACAAACAACCCAAACAATTTCCAGTTAATACCTCACACACAGTGAAACTAGCTAGAAAAATTTACGGTACACAAAGTGCTATAAATAACTCGAAAAAATAAGCAAAAAAACAGGATACTTAATGTTTTATATTATAGATCCGAGTTTGCTCAGTGTCCTTCCTTCGATTAGCACAGTGTGAAATGGCAAAAACACTCACAACGTAACTTCTTAGGTAACAGAAAGTTGAAACCTGAGACAACTTTTAAAAAACAAAAAGCTCAAAAGAACAAATAAGGTGCTTAGTCAAGCTGTAGTCCAGGTGACATCAGTCAGCCAATGACCTTAAACAATTCTCTCTCATTGAAATGCCTGATGGCCTTGGCTAAACCAAGATGTCGCTGAATATGTGCTTAGACACACAGCCTCCACAAACACTAGGGCCAGATACAAGCCTGAATATGGATAATGGTACAAATATCCACACTACTTAGAAACAAACTGCATAAATGTTTCCCACAGCTGAAAAGCAGCAGTGAACCTTTAAATGAAAGTTTTGAACAGCTAAAGGAGCCTCTAGAGAAAGCGTTTAACTGCAATAAGTTATCAGAAACAAACAACCCAAACAATTTCCAGTTAATACCTCACACACAGTGAAATTAGCTAGAAAAATATACAGTACACAAAGTGCTATAAATAACTCGAAAAAATAAGCAAAAAAACAGGATATTTAATGTTTTATATTATAGATCCGAGTTTGCTCAGTGTTCTTCCTTCGATTAGCTCAGTGTGAAATGGCAGAAACACTCACAACTTAACTTCTTAGGTAACAGAAAGTTGAAACCTGAGACATCTTTTAAGAAACAAAAAGCTCAAAAGAACGAATGAGGTGCTTAGTCTAAGCTGTAGTCCAGGTGACCTCAGTCAGCCAATTACCTTAAACAATTCTTTCTAACTGAAATGCCTGATGGCTTTGGCTAAACCAAGATGTACAGGAATATGTGCTCAGACACACAGCCTCCACAAACACTGGGCCCAAACACAAGCCTGAATATACATACTGCTACAAATAACCACACTACCTATAAAAAAAGGCAGAAATGTTTCTCACAGCAGAAAAGCAGCAGTGAGCCTTTAAATGAAAGTTTTAAACAGATAAAGGAGCCTCTAGAGAAAGCGTTTAACTGCAACTAGTTATGAGAAACAAGCCAAAGAATTTCCAGTTAATACCTCACACACAGTGAAACTAGCTAGAAAAATATATGGTACACAAAGTGCTATAAATAACTTGAAAAAATAAGCAAAAAAAAACAGGGTACTTAATGTTATATATTATAGATCCGAGTTTGCTCACAATCCTTCCTTCGATTAGCTCTGTGTGAAATGGCAGAAAAACTCACAACTTAACTTCTTAGGAAATAGAAAGTTGAAACCTGAGACAACTTTTAAGAAACAAAAAGCTCAAAAGAACCAAAGAGGTGCTTAGTCTAAGCTGTACTCCAGGTGACCTCAGTCAGCTAATCACCTTAAACAATTCTCTCTCTAACTGAAATGGCTTGTTGCTTTGGTAAACCAAGATGTCCCTGAATATGTGCTCAGACACACAGCCTCCACAAACACTAGGCCCTAACACAAGCCTGAATACGGATACTGCTACAAATATCCACACTACTTAGAAAGAAACTGCAGGAATGTTTCCCACAGCAGAAATGCAGCAGTGAGCCTTTAAATTAAAGTTTTAAACAGCTAAAGAAGCCTCTAGAGAAAGCGTTTAACTGCAACAAGTTATCAGAAACAAATAACCCAAACAATTTCCAGTTAATACCTTACACACAGTGAAACTATCTAGAAAAATATACAGTACACAAAGTGCTATAAATAACTCGAAAAAATAAGCAAAAAAACAGGATACTTAATGTTTTATATTATAGATCTGAGTTTGCTCAGTGTCCTTCCTTCGATTAGCTCAGCGTGAAATGGCAGAAATACTCACAACTTAACTTTTTAGTTAACAGAAAGTTGAAACCTGAGACAATTTTAAGAAACAGAAAGCTCAAAAGAACCAATGAGGTGCTTAGTCTTAGCTGTAGTCCAGGTGACCTCAGTCAGCCAATGACCTTAAACTATTCTCTCTCAGTGAAATGCCTGATGGCTTTGGCTAAACAAAGATGTCCCTGAATATGTGCTCAGACACAGCCTCAACAAACACTAGAGCCAGATACAAGCCTGAATATGGATAATGGTACAAATATCCACACTACTTAGAAACAAACTGCAGAAATGTTTCTCAGAGCAGAAAGGCAGCAGTGAGCCTTTAAATGAAAATTTTGAACAGCTAAAGGAGCCACTAGAGAAAACATTTAACTGCAAACAGTTAACAGAAACAAACAACCCAAACAATTTCCAGTTAATACCTGACACACAGTGAAACTAGCTAGAAAAATATATAGTAAACAAAGTGCTATAAATAACTTGAAAAAATAAGCAAAAAAAAAAAAAACAAGATACTTAATGTTATATATTATAGATCAGAGTTTGCTCACTATCCTTCCTTCGATTAGCTCTGTGTGAAATGGCAGAAAAACTCACAACTTAACTTCTTAGGAAATAGAAAGTTGAAAGCTGAGACAACTTTTAAGAAACAAAAAGCTCAAAAGAACCAATAAGGTGCTTAGTCTAAGCTGTACTCCAGGTGACCTCAGTCAGCTAATCATCTTAAACAATTCTCTCTCACTGAAATGGCTGGTGGCTTTGGCTAAACCAAGATGTCCCTGAATATGTGCTCAGACACACAGCCTACACAAACACTAGGCCCAAATACAAGCCTGACTATAGATACTGCTACAAATAGCCACACTACTTAGAAAGAAGCTGCAGAAATGTTTCTCACCACTGAAAAGCAGCAGTGAGCCTTTAAATGAAAGTTTTAAACAGCTAAAGGAGGCCCTAGAGAAAGCGTTTAACTGCAACAAGTTATCAGAAACAAACAACCCAAACAATTTCCAGTTGATACCTCACACACAGTGAAACTAGCTAGAAAAATATACAGTACAGGAAGTGCTATAAATAACTTGAAAAAATAAGCAAAACAAAAGGACACTTAATGCTATATATTATAGATCTGCGTTTGCTCAGTGTCCTTCCTTCAATTAGCTCAGTGTGAAATGGCAGAAACACCCACAACTTAACTTCTTAGGTAACAGAAAGTTGAAACATGAGACACCTTTTAAGAAACAAAAACCTCAAAAGAACCAATGAGGTGCTTAGTCTAAGCTGCAGTCCAGCTGACCTCAGTCAGCCAATGACCTTAAACAATTCTCTCTAACTGAAATGCCTGATGGCTTTGGCTAAACCAAGATGTCCCAGAATATGTGCTCAGACACACAGCCTCCACAAACACTAGGCCCAAACACAAGCCTGAATATGGATACTGCTACAAATATCCACACTACCTAGAAACAAACTGCAGAAATGTTTCTCACAGCAGAAAAGCAGCAGTGAGCCTTTAAATGAAAGTTTTAAACAGCTAAAGGAGCCGCTAGAGAAAGCGTTTAACTGCAACAAGTTATGAGAAAGAAACAAGCCAAACAATTTCCAGTTAAAACCTCACCCACAGTGAAACTAGCTAGAAAAATATATAGTACACAAAGTGCTATAAATAACTTGAAAAAAATAAGCAAAAAAAAAAACAGGATACTTAATGTTATATATTATAGATCCGAGTTTGCTCACTATCCTTCCTTCAATTAGCTCTGTGTGAAATGGCAGAAAAACTCACAACTTAACTTCTTGGGAAATAGAAAGTTGAAACCTGAGACAACTTTTAAGAAATAAAACGCTCAAAAGAACCAAAGAGGTGCTTAGTCTAAGCTGTACTCCAGGTGACCTCAGTCAGTCAATCATCTTAAACAATTCTCTCTCACTGAAATGGCTGGTGGCTTTGGCTAAACCAAGGTGTCCCTGAATATGTGCTCAGACACACAGCCTCCACAAACACTAGGCCCAAATACAAGCCTGGATAAAGATAATGCTACAAATATCCACACTACTTAGAAAGAAGCTGCAGAAATGTTTATCACCGCTGAAAAGCAGCAGTGAGCCTTTAAATGAAAGTTTTAAACAGCTAAAGGAGGCTCTAGAGAAAGCGTTTAACTGCAACATGTTATCAGAAGCAAACAATCCAAACAATATCCAGTTGATACCTCACACACAGTTAAACTAGCTAGAAAAATATACAGTACAGAAAGTGCTATAAATAACTCGAAAAAATAAGCAAAACAACAGGACACTTAATGCTATATATTATAGATCCGAGTTTTCTCAGTGTCCTTCCTTCGATTAGCTCAGTGTGAAATGGCAGAAACAGTCACAACTTAACTTCATAGGTAACAGAAAGTTGAAACATGAGACACCTTTTAAGAAACAAAAAGCTCAAAAGACCCAATGAGGTGCTTAGTCTAAGCTGCAGTCCAGGTGACCTCAGTCAGCCAATGACCTTAAACAATTCTCTCTAACTGAAATGCCTTATGGCTTTGGCTAAACCAAGATGTCCCTGAATATGTGCTCAGGCACACAGCCTCCACAAACACTAGGCCCAAATACAAGCCTGAATACGGATACTGCTATAAATATCCACACTACTTAGAAATAAACTGCAGAAATGTTTCTCACAGCAGAAAAGCAGCAGTGAGCCTTTAAATGAAAGTTTTAAACAGCTAAAGGAGCCTCTAGAGAAAGCGTTTAACTGTAACAAGTTATCAGAAACAAACAACCCAAACAATTTCCAGTTAATACCTTACACACAGTGAAACTAGCTAGAAAAATATACAGTACAGAAACTGCTATAAATAACTCAAAAAAATAAGCAAAAAAACAGGATACTTAATGTTATATATTATAGATCCGAGTTTGCTCAGTGTCCTTCCTTCGATTAGCTCAGTGTGAAATGGCAGAAACACTCACAACTTAACTTCTTAGGTAACAGAAAGGTGAAACCTGAGACAACTTTTAAGAAACAAAAAGCTCAAAAGAACGAATGAGGTGCTTAGTCTAAGCTGTAGTGCAGGTGACCTCAGTCAGCCAATTACCTTAAACAATTCTCTCTAACTTAAATGCCTGATGGCTTTGGCTAAACCAAGATGTCCCGGAATATGTGCTCAGACACACAGCCTCCACAAACACTAGGCCCAAAAAGAAGCCTGAATATGGATACTGCTACAAATATCCACACTACTTAGAAAGAAACTGCAGAATTGTCTCTCACAGCAGAAAAGTAGCAGTGAGCCTTTAAATGAAAGTTTTAAGCAGCTAAAGGAGCCTCTAGAGAAAGCGTTCAACTGCAACAAGTTATCAGAAACAAACAACCCGAACAATTTCCAGTTAATACCTCACACACAGTGAAACTAGCTAGAAAAAATATACAGTACACAAAGTGCTATAAATAACTCGAAAAAATAAGCAAAAAAATAGGATACTTAATGTTTTATATTATAGATCTGAGTTTGCTCAGTGTCCTTCCTTTGATTAGCTCAGTGTGAAATGGCAGAAACACTCACAACTTAACTTCTTAGGTAACAGAAATTTGAAACCTGAGACAACTTTTAAGAAACAAAAAGCTCAAAAGAACCAATGAGGTGCTTAGTCTAAGCTGTAGTCCAGGTGACATCAGTCAGCCAATGACTTTAAACAATTCTCTCTCATTGAAATGCCTGATGGCTTTGGCTAAACCAAGATGTCCAGGAATATGTGCTCAGACACACAGCCTCCACAAACACTAGGGCCAGATTTAAGCCTGAATATGGATAATGGTACAAATATCCACACTACTTAGAAACAAACTGCCAAAATTTTTCTCACAGCAAAAAAGCAGCAGTGAGCCTTTAAATGAAAGTTTTAAACAGCTAAAGGAGCCTCTAGTGAAAGCATTTAACTCAAAAAGTTATTAGAAACAAAAAACCCAAACAATTTCTAGTTAATACTTCATACACAGTGAAACTAGCTAGAAAAATATACAGTACACAAAGTGCAATAAATAACTCAGAAAAAATAAGCAAAAAAAAGGATCCTTAATGCTTTATATTTTAAATCCGAGATTGCTCAGTGTCCTTCTTTCAATTAGCTCAGTGTGAAATGGCAGAAACACTCACAACTTAACTTCATAGGTAACAGAAAGTTGAAACATGAGGCACCTTTTAAGAAACAAAAAGCTCAAAAGAACGAATGAGGTGCTTAGTCTAAGCTGCAGTCCAGGTGACCTCAGTCAGCCAATGACCTTAAACAATTCTCTCTAACTGAAATGCCTGATGGCTTTGGCTAAACCAAGATGTCCCTAAATATGTGTTCAGACACACAGACTCCACAAACACTAGGCCCAGATACAAGCCTGAATATGGATAATGCAACAAATATCCACACTACTTAGAAAGAAACTGCAGAAATGTTTCTCACAGCAGAAAAGCAGCAGTGAGCCTTTTCAAATGAAAGTTTTAAGCAGCTAAAGGAGCCTCTAGAGAAAGCGTTTAAGTGCAACAAGTTATCAGAAACAAACAACTCGAACTATTTCCAGTTAATACCTCACACACAGTGAAACTAGCTAAAAAAATATAGAGTGCAGAAAGTGCTATAAATAACTCAAAAAAATAAGCAAAAAAACAGGATACTTAATGTTATATATTATAGATCCGAGTTTGCTCGGTGTCGTTTCTTCGATTAGCTCAGTGTGAAATGGCAGAAACATTCACAACATAACTTCTTAGGTAACAGAAAGTTGAAACCTGAGACAACTTTTAAGAAACAAAAAGCTGAAAAGAACCAATGAGGTGCTTAGTCTAAGCTGTAGTCCAGGTGACCTCAGTCAGCCAATGACCTTAAACAATTCTCTCTCACTGAAATGCCTGATGGCTTTGGCTAAACCAAGATGTCCCTGAATATGTGCTCAGACACACAGCCTCCACAAACACTAGGCCCAAATACAAGCCTGAATATGGATAATGCTACAAATATCCATACTACTTAGAAACAAACTGCAGAAATGTTTCTCACAGTAGAAAAGCAGCAGTGAGCCTTTAAATGAAAGTTTTAAACAGCTAAAGGAGCCTCTAGACAAAGTGTTTAACTGCAGCAAGTTATCAGAAACAAACAACCCAAACAATTTCCAGTTAATACCTCACACACAGTGAAACTAGCTAGAAAAATATACAGTACACAAAGTGCTATAAATAACTCGAAAAAATAAGCAAAAAAAGGATACTTAATGTTATATATTATAGATCCTAGTTTGCTCAGTGTCCTTCCTTCCAGTATCTCAGTGTGAAATGCCAGAAAAACTCACAACTTAACTTTTTAGGTAACAGAAAGTTGAAACCTGAGACAACTTTTAAGAAACAAAAACTCAAATAAACCAATGAGGTGCTTAGTCTAAGTTGTAGTCCAGGTGACCTCAGTCAGCCAGTGACGTTAAACAATTCTCTCTCACTCAAATGCCTGAAGGCTTTGGCTAAACTAAGATATCCCTGAATATGTGCTCAGACACACAGCCTCCACAAACACTAGGCCGAAATACAAGCCTGAATATGGATAATGCTACAAATATCTACACTACTTAGAAACAAACTGCAGAAATGTTTATCACAGCACAAAAGCAGCAGTGAGCCTTCAAATGAAAGTTTTAAACAGCTAAAGGAGCCTCTAGAGAAAATGTTTAACTGCAACAAGTTATCAGAAACAAATAACCCAATTTCCAGTTAATACCTCACACACAGTGAAACTAGCTAGAAAAATATACAGTACACAAAGTGCTATAAAGAATTCAAAAAATAAGCAAAAAAACAGGATACTTAATGATATATATTTTATAGATCCAAGTTTGCTCAGTGTCCTTCCTTCGATTAGCTCAGTGTGAAATGGCAGAAACACTCACAACCTAAATTCTTAGGTAACAGAAAGTTGAATCCTGAGACAACTTTTAAGAAAACAAAAAGCTCAAAAGAACCAGTGAGGTGCTTAGTCTAAGTTGTAGTCCAGGTGTCATCAGTCAGCCAATGACCTTAAACAATTCTCTCTCACTCAAATGCCTGATGGCTTTGGTTAAACCAAGATGTCTCTGAACATGTGCTCAGACACACAGCCTCCACAAACACTAGGCCCAAATACAAGCCTGAATATGGATAATGCTACAAATAACCACACTACTTAGAAACAAACTGCAGAAATGTTTCTCACAGCAAAAAAGCAGCAGTGAGCCTTTAAAAGAAAGTTTTAAAAAGCTAAAGGAGCGTCTAGAGAACGTGTTTAACTGCAACAAGTTATCAGAAACAAACAACCCAAACAATTTCCAGTTAATACCTCACACACAGTGAAACTAGCTAGAAAAATATACAGTACATAAACTGGTATAAATAACTCGAAAATATAAGCAAAAAAACAGGATACTTAATGTTATATATTATAGATCCGAGTTTGCTCAGTGTCCTTCCTTCGACTAGCTCAGTGTGAAATGGCAGAAACACTCACAACTTAACTTCTTAGGTAACAGAAAGGTGAAACCTGAGACAACTTTTAAGAAACAAAAAGCTTAAAAGAAAGAATAAGGTGCGTAGTCTAAGATGTAGTCCAGGTGACCTCAGTCAGCCAATGACCTTAAACAATTCTCTCTCAATGAAATGCCTGATGGCTTTGGTTAAGCCAAGATGACCCTGAATATGTGCTCAGACACACAGCCTCCACAAACACTAGGCTCAAATACAAGCCTGAATATGGATAATGCTACAAACATCCATACTACTTAGAAATAAAATGTGCAGAAATGTTTCTCCCAACAGAAAAGCAACAGTGAGCCTTTAAATTAAAGTTTTAAACAGCTAAAGGAGCCTCTAGACAAAGTGTTTAACTGCAACAAGTTATCAGAAACAAAGAACCCAAACAATTTCCAGTTAATACCTCACACACAGTGAAACTAGCTAGAAACATATACAGTACACAAAGTGCTATAAATAACTTGTAAAAATAAGCAAAAAAAGGATACTTAATGTTATATATTTTATAGATCCAAGTTTGCTCAGTGTCCTTCCTTCAATTAGCTCAGTGTGAAATGGCAGAAACACTCACAACTTAACTTCTTAGGAAACAGAAAGGTGAAACCTGAAAAA
>NC_056744.1:1310093132-1310124369 GCF_019279795.1 Protopterus annectens
CCCTTTTTTTTAATTCCAGAGTGGGGGATGGTGTCGAAAGACTTGGCGAGATCTAGACAGGCTGTGTGAACCACCTTACCCTCATCTACGGCTTTGGTGACTGCTTCAAAGAAGTCTATCAGGTTTAGGAGACATGATCTGCCTTTTACAAACCCGAACTGGGTGGGGTCCTGAGTTTGGAGATTACCAATGTCATTGTTTGTAAGTTCCATGATGATACGTTCCATAGCCTTGCAGACCAGGCTCGTTAGGCTAATGGGGCAGTAGTTTCTGGGGACTGTGGTGGCTCCCCCTTTGTGGAGTGGGATAACTGTCGCTATGCGCCATTCAGTGGGCACATAGCCTGAGGTGAGGCTATGACTGAACATGGTACTTAGATGGGGTGCCAGTTAATTCTGTAGTTCATTTAGAACACAGCCTGGGATGTCGTCGGGTCCCATGGATGCTGTGTTCTTGGTTTTGGATAGTGTGTTTTTTACCTGTGCAGCCGTGATTACAGGAACTTTGCATTCTTCTGGTATAGAGATGGACCCTTTAGGGGATGACAGGGGGTAAAGTTAGCACTGAACCTATCTGCCAGGATGTTGGCAATATCAGTTGGTTCTGTATATTTAGTGTCATTGTGCTGTAACTCAGAGCAGATCTGAGTGTTGCCATTGAGATTCTTGACATAGCTATAGAATGCTTTGTGGTTGTCTTTAGAGTCAGTGGCGATTTTGTTTTAATAACTAGCTTTGGAGGATTTTATTAGGGATCTCAGCTTCTTACTGAGGCTGACCAGGGAGTTTCTCCAATCATGGTATTTTACTCTTTTTTGGAACAGTTTCTTTCTTCTGTTGTAGAGTTTGTTTATGGCAGGAGACCACCAGATTGGCTTCCATTTTTTGGAGGGATTGCATGATCCATACACTCGTGTAAGTGCTTATAAAGTGCATTTGTGTAGGATTCAGCAGTCATACCTCTATTGTCCGTCAGCATGGGTGTCATGAAGTTTGCCACTTCTGTCTTAAGAAGCGTGAAAATGGCTTTGGAGAATTATTTTCTGTGGCTTCCCTAATGGGGGTAGAGGAGGATTTGGATGTCTAGGGTGATTAGCTTGTGGTCGGATCTCACCAATGAGGAATTGACCTCTGGTGTGGAGCATCAGTTGCCCATATTGGTGATAACCAGGTCTAGGATATTGCTGCTCCTGGTGGGGGTGTGAATAAGTTGATCCATGGCATTGGAATTTATGAATTCCAGAAAACGTTGAGCACAAGAGTTGGTACATGAGTAGTTTTCCCAGTTAATGGTAGGATAGTTGAAATTGCCCATTATTAGGGTGTTAGGTTGTACCCTAATATTTTCCAGTGTATTAAGAAATGAGGAGTGGGAATCCTGGAGCATGGTGGGGGATCTGTAGCAAGCTACAATTTGGATTGCGGTCTTGCCCAGAATTAGTTGCACTTGGATAATCTTGGATGCATTATGCTGAGCAACTAGCCTGGAGGTGTGGATATCCTTAATGAATATGGACATGCCCTCTGCCTTTAGTGTTTCGGTCCAGGTTAGGTGGCCGAAAGGTGTGGTATGAATTATAGCCTGGTAATGCAGGGGTACTGTCTGGAGCCTTGAACCAGGTCTCTGTCACTGCACAGATGTCGATGTTCTCCATTTTAAGGAGTGCCTCGAGTGAGTGCATTTTGAGGTTTAGACTTCTAGCATTGAGTAGCAATACCCTCAGATTCTTCTTGCCTGTACCTGTTAGGGTGGTGAATTTGTCATTTGAACCTTGCCTAACAAAGGCACTATAGGGGTGACTAGAGCCTTAGCCAGTATCCGGAATCCCAGGGGCGACAGGTGCAGGCCATCTCTGGCAAAGCATCATGGTTTGTCGATCATGTCATCCCAGGCAAACAGATACTGGATCCTTAGAATGACACCAGAAGCCATTTTATCCTTGTACTGTGGTATAATTCTGGGTGATGACAGGATGCTACTCAGGGCTAGGGTCATACCTGCCTGGGCTACAAGATCGGATAGCTCCTCCATGTCCCTTTTCATGTAGTCCAAGGAGGTACATCTCAGGTTATTCACATCAACATGGACAATGACAGAGTCACATTTGTACTTGTTGTGGAGTGACCTGAGTGCATGTATTATGTGGCAGATCCTGGCACCCGACAGGCAGCTGACAGTAACTTTCTCCTTGTTTAGCCTGGTGAGTGGAACATCAGTGTGTCTGACTATAGAGTCACTTATGACAAGAGTGTTGGGTACGTTGTTATGCCTTATGGGCTGTGGTTGAGTGGCACACTAAGTTAGTGTGCTATGTGTCATTTGGGTTGTGTTGGGGGTTGCTTGTATTTCTGCTTTGGAGGTCCATGTTGCTTGGGCAGGTTTTTACTGAGAGCCTCCGCGAATGTAGGTGTGTGTTTTGTGTTTCTATGTGTGTGTTTTGGTGGTGTAGGTTTTGAGGGACTATGTGCTGAGTGTGGTGTGGTGCAAGTGTTTTTCTCCTTTTTGACTGTCTAGTCCAGTCTTCGGTGAAGAGAGCTTTGCTTCCAGTTTGGCTATATAAGTGCATCTCTCACAGGTTGTAGTGTTGGGTGGTAGGAGGAGAGGGTTGTCTGTGTACATGAGGCAATTACTGCATTGCCCCAAGATGCCCAGATTCATCAGATAGATAGGAGAAAACACTGGGAGCTGACCCTTAGAGATGCCTGTATAGGTGCTTATTTGTTAAGTACTAGAAACTGTTTTCCTCTAGACAGTGAGGAAAGTTGAGTGCTTTAGTTATTTGTAGCTTATTTAGTGCTTACAATAAGTTCTGAACAAGTGTTGAGCTCAAAGAAACAGACTTGAGTGCTGAAACAAAAAATTGGCTAGTTCTAAGAAACAAAATTAAGCTAGAAGGCTTCCATCCAGCACGGAAAGGATTGGGGGCATAGAAGCCTACAAATAGTCCTGGACACAGCAAATCTATATCCAGACTAGACTACCACAGGAAAGGCAGGAAACAAGCTTAGAATATTTTTTATTTAGTGGAAATAGAGAAAGGAGTAGCAGAAACTAAGCTGATTGGCCATCTCAAATGTTCTCCCTGTATTGGGTAGAAAGAGGTAATGACACTAGACTGGGAGGAGGGTCCCAGATCAGATTTACAGTAGGGGTGGGCAACTGCAAAGCCACCAACTGTAAGAACACATACCAATAGGGAGGGAGGCTGGGAAACAAACTGCAGAAATGTTTCTCACAGCAGAAAAGCAGCAGTGAGCCTTTAAATGAAAGTTTTAAACAGCTAAAGGAGCCTCTAGAGAAAGCATTTAACTGCAACAAGTTATCAGAAACAAACAACCCAAACAATTTCCAGTTAATACCTCACACACAGTGAAACTAGCTAGAAAAATATACAGTACACAAAGTGCTATAAATAACTTGAAAAAATAAGCAAAAAAAACAGGATACTTAATGTTATATATTATAGATCCAAGTTTGCTCAGTGTCCTTCCTTCGATTAGCTCAGTGTGAAATGGCAGAAACACTCACAACTTAACTTCTTAGGTAACAGAAAGTTGAAACCTGAGACAACTTTTAAGAAACAAAAAGCTCAAAAGAACCAATGAGGTGCTTAGTCTAAGCTGTAGTCCAGGTGACCTCAGTCAGCCAATGACCTTAAACAATTCTCTCTCACTGAAATGCCTGATGGCTTTGGCTAAACCAAGATGTCCCTGAATATGTGCTCAGACACACAGCCTCCACAAACACTAGGCCCAAATACAAGCCTGAATATGGATAATGCTACAAATATCCACACTACTTAGAAACAAACTGCAGAAATGTTTCTCACAGCAGAAAAGCAGCAGTGAGCCTTTAAATGAAAGTTTTAAACAGCTAAAGGAGCCTCTAGAGAAAGTGTTTAACTGCAACAAGTTATCAGAAACAAACAACCCAAACAATTTCCAGTTAATACCTCACACACAGTGAAACTAGCTAGAAAAATATACAGTACACAAAGTGCTATAAATAACTTGAAAAATAAGCAAAAAACAGGATACTTAATGTTATATATTATAGATCCGAGTTTGCTCAGTGTCCTTCCTTCGATTAGCTCAGTGTGAAATGGCAGAAACACTCACAACTTAACTTCTTAGGTAACAGAAAGTTGAAACCTGAGACAACTTTTAAGAAACAAAAAGCTCAAAAGAACCAATGAGGTGCTTAGTCTAAGCTGTAGTCCAGGTGACCTCAGTCAGCCAATGACCTTAAACAATTCTCTCTCACTGAAATGCCTGATGGCTTTGGCTAAACCAAGATGTCCCTGAATATGTGCTCAGACACACAGCCTCCACAAACACTAGGCCCAAATACAAGCCTGAATATGGATAATGCTACAAATATCCACACTACTTAGAAACAAACTGCAGAAATGTTTCTCACAGCAGAAAAGCAGCAGTGAGCCTTTAAATGAAAGTTTTAAACAGCTAAAGGAGCCTCTAGAGAAAGTGTTTAACTGCAACAAGTTATCAGAAACAAACAACCCAAACAATTTCCAGTTAATACCTCACACACAGTGAAACTAGCTAGAAAAATATACAGTACACAAAGTGCTATAAATAACTTGAAAAAATAAGCAAAAAACAGGATACTTAATGTTATATATTATAGATCCAAGTTTGCTCAGTGTCCTTCCTTCGATTAGCTCAGTGTGAAATGGCAGAAACACTCACAACTTAACTTCTTAGGTAACAGAAAGTTGAAACCTGAGACAACTTTTAAGAAACAAAAGCTCAAAAGAACCAATGAGGTGCTTAGTCTAAGCTGTAGTCCAGGTGACCTCAGTCAGCCAATGACCTTAAACAATTCTCTCTCACTGAAATGCCTGATGGCTTTGGCTAAACCAAGATGTCCCTGAATATGTGCTCAGACACACAGCCTCCACAAACACTAGGCCCAAATACAAGCCTGAATATGGATAATGCTACAAATATCCACACTACTTAGAAACAAACTGCAGAAATGTTTCTCACAGCAGAAAAGCAGCAGTGAGCCTTTAAATGAAAGTTTTAAACAGCTAAAGGAGCCTCTAGAGAAAGTGTTTAACTGCAACAAGTTATCAGAAACAAACAACCCAAACAATTTCCAGTTAATACCTCACACACAGTGAAACTAGCTAGAAAAATATACAGTACACAAAGTGCTATAAATAACTTTAAAAAGTAAGCAAAAAAACAGGATACTTAATGTTATATATTATAGATCCGAGTTTGCTCAGTGTCCTTCCTTCGATTAGCTCAGTGTGAAATGGCAGAAACACTCACAACTTAACTTCTTAGGTAACAGAAAGGTGAAACCTGAGACAACTTTTAAAAAACAAAAGTTTCAAAAGAACGAATGAGGTGCTTAGTCTAAGCTGTAGTCCAGGTGACCTCAGTCAGCCAATGACCTTAAACAATTCTCTTTCACTGAAATGCCTGATGGCTTTGGCTAAACCAAGATGTCCCTGAATATGTGCTCAGACACACAGCCTCCACAAACACTAGGCCCAAATACAAGCCTGAATATGGATAATGCTACAAATATCCACACTACTTAGAAACCAATGGCAGAAATGTTTCTCACAGCAGAAAAGCAGCAGTGAGCCTTTAAATGAAAGTTTGCAACAGCTAAAGGAGCCTGTAGAGAAAGCATTTAACTGTAACAAGTTATCAGAAACAAACAACCCAAACAATTTCCAGTTAATACCTAACACACAGTGAAACTAGCTAGAAAAATATACAGTACACAAAGTGCTATAAATAACTCCAAAAATAAGCAAAAAACAGGATACTTAATGTTATATATTATAGATCCGAGTTTGCTCAGTGTCCCTCCTTCCATTAGCTCAGTGTGAAATGGCAGAAACACTCACAACTTAACTTCTTAGGTAACAGAAAGTTGAAACCTGAGACAACTTTTAAGAAACAAAAAGCTCAAAAGAACCAATGAGGTGCTTAGTCTAAGCTGTAGTCCAGGTGACCTCAGTCAGCCAATGACCTTAAACAATTCTCTCTCACTGAAATGCCTGATGGCTTTGGCTAAACCAAGATGTCCCTGAATATGTGCTCAGACACACAGCCTCCACAAACACTAGGCCCAAATACAAGCCTGAATATGGATAATGCTACAAATATCCACACTACTTAGAAACAAACTGCAGAAATGTTTCTCACAGCAGAAAAGCAGCAGTGAGCCTTTAAATGAAAGTTTTAAACAGCTAAAGGAGCCTCTAGAGAAAGTGTTTAACTGCAACAAGTTATCAGAAACAAACAACCCAAACAATTTCCAGTTAATACCTCACACACAGTGAAACTAGCTAGAAAAATATACAGTACACAAAGTGCTATAAATAACTTGAAAAAATAAGCAAAAAAACAGGATACTTAATGTTATATATTATAGATCCGAGTTTGCTCAGTGTCCTTCCTTCGATTAGCTCAGTGTGAAATGGCAGAAACACTCACAACTTAACTTCTTAGGTAACAGAAAGTTGAAACCTGAGACAACTTTTAAGAAACAAAAAGCTCAAAAGAACCAATGAGGTGCTTAGTCTAAGCTGTAGTCCAGGTGACCTCAGTCAGCCAATGACCTTAAACAATTCTCTCTCACTGAAATGCCTGATGGCTTTGGCTAAACCAAGATGTCCCTGAATATGTGCTCAGACACACAGCCTCCACAAACACTAGGCCCAAATACAAGCCTGAATATGGATAATGCTACAAATATCCACACTACTTAGAAACAAACTGCAGAAATGTTTCTCACAGCAGAAAAGCAGCAGTGAGCCTTTAAATGAAAGTTTTAAACAGCTAAAGGAGCCTCTAGAGAAAGTGTTTAACTGCAACAAGTTATCAGAAACAAACAACCCAAACAATTTCCAGTTAATACCTCACACACAGTGAAACTAGCTAGAAAAATATACAGTACACAAAGTGCTATAAATAACTTGAAAAAATAAGCAAAAAACAGGATACTTAATGTTATATATTATAGATCCAAGTTTGCTCAGTGTCCTTCCTTCGATTAGCTCAGTGTGAAATGGCAGAAACACTCACAACTTAACTTCTTAGGTAACAGAAAGTTGAAACCTGAGACAACTTTTAAGAAACAAAAAGCTCAAAAGAACCAATGAGGTGCTTAGTCTAAGCTGTAGTCCAGGTGACCTCAGTCAGCCAATGACCTTAAACAATTCTCTCTCACTGAAATGCCTGATGGCTTTGGCTAAACCAAGATGTCCCTGAATATGTGCTCAGACACACAGCCTCCACAAACACTAGGCCCAAATACAAGCCTGAATATGGATAATGCTACAAATATCCACACTACTTAGAAACAAACTGCAGAAATGTTTCTCACAGCAGAAAAGCAGCAGTGAGCCTTTAAATGAAAGTTTTAAACAGCTAAAGGAGCCTCTAGAGAAAGTGTTTAACTGCAACAAGTTATCAGAAACAAACAACCCAAACAATTTCCAGTTAATACCTCACACACAGTGAAACTAGCTAGAAAAATATACAGTACACAAAGTGCTATAAATAACTTGAAAAAATAAGCAAAAAAACAGGATACTTAATGTTATATATTATAGATCCGAGTTTGCTCAGTGTCCTTCCTTCGATTAGCTCAGTGTGAAATGGCAGAAACACTCACAACTTAACTTCTTAGGTAACAGAAAGTTGAAACCTGAGACAACTTTTAAGAAACAAAAAGCTCAAAAGAACCAATGAGGTGCTTAGTCTAAGCTGTAGTCCAGGTGACCTCAGTCAGCCAATGACCTTAAACAATTCTCTCTCACTGAAATGCCTGATGGCTTTGGCTAAACCAAGATGTCCCTGAATATGTGCTCAGACACACAGCCTCCACAAACACTAGGCCCAAATACAAGCCTGAATATGGATAATGCTACAAATATCCACACTACTTAGAAACAAACTGCAGAAATGTTTCTCACAGCAGAAAAGCAGCAGTGAGCCTTTAAATGAAAGTTTTAAACAGCTAAAGGAGCCTCTAGAGAAAGTGTTTAACTGCAACAAGTTATCAGAAACAAACAACCCAAACAATTTCCAGTTAATACCTCACACACAGTGAAACTAGCTAGAAAAATATACAGTACACAAAGTGCTATAAATAACTCAAAAAATAAGCAAAAAACAGGATACTTAATGTTATATATTATAGATCCGAGTTTGCTCAGTGTCCTTCCTTCGATTAGCTCAGTGTGAAATGGCAGAAACACTCACAACTTAACTTCTTAGGTAACAGAAAGTTGAAACCTGAGACAACTTTTAAGAAACAAAAAGCTCAAAAGAACCAATGAGGTGCTTAGTCTAAGCTGTAGTCCAGGTGACCTCAGTCAGCCAATGACCTTAAACAATTCTCTCTCACTGAAATGCCTGATGGCTTTGGCTAAACCAAGATGTCCCTGAATATGTGCTCAGACACACAGCCTCCACAAACACTAGGCCCAAATACAAGCCTGAATATGGATAATGCTACAAATATCCACACTACTTAGAAACAAACTGCAGAAATGTTTCTCACAGCAGAAAAGCAGCAGTGAGCCTTTAAATGAAAGTTTTAAACAGCTAAAGGAGCCTCTAGAGAAAGTGTTTAACTGCAACAAGTTATCAGAAACAAACAACCCAAACAATTTCCAGTTAATACCTCACACACAGTGAAACTAGCTAGAAAAATATACAGTACACAAAGTGCTATAAATAACTCAAAAAATAAGCAAAAAAAGGATACTTAATGTTATATATTATAGATCCGAGTTTGCTCAGTGTCCTTCCTTCGATTAGCTCAGTGTGAAATGGCAGAAACACTCACAACTTAACTTCTTAGGTAACAGAAAGTTGAAACCTGAGACAACTTTTAAGAAACAAAAGCTGAAAAGAACCAATGAGGTGCTTAGTCTAAGCTGTAGTCCAGGTGACCTCAGTCAGCCAATGACCTTAAACAATTCTCTCTCACTGAAATGCCTGATGGCTTTGGCTAAACCAAGATGTCCCTGAATATGTGCTCAGACACACAGCCTCCACAAACACTAGGCCCAAATACAAGCCTGAATATGGATAATGCTACAAATATCCACACTACTTAGAAACAAACTGCAGAAATGTTTCTCACAGCAGAAAAGCAGCAGTGAGCCTTTAAATGAAAGTTTTAAACAGCTAAAGGAGCCTCTAGAGAAAGTGTTTAACTGCAACAAGTTATCAGAAACAAACAACCCAAACAATTTCCAGTTAATACCTCACACACAGTGAAACTAGCTAGAAAAATATACAGTACACAAAGTGCTATAAATAACTTGAAAAAAATAAGCAAAAAACAGGATACTTAATGTTATATATTATAGATCCAAGTTTGCTCAGTGTCCTTCCTTCGATTAGCTCAGTGTGAAATGGCAGAAACACTCACAACTTAACTTCTTAGGTAACAGAAAGTTGAAACCTGAGACAACTTTTAAGAAACAAAAGCTCAAAAGAACCAATGAGGTGCTTAGTCTAAGCTGTAGTCCAGGTGACCTCAGTCAGCCAATGACCTTAAACAATTCTCTCTCACTGAAATGCCTGATGGCTTTGGCTAAACCAAGATGTCCCTGAATATGTGCTCAGACACACAGCCTCCACAAACACTAGGCCCAAATACAAGCCTGAATATGGATAATGCTACAAATATCCATACTACTTAGAAACAAACTGCAGAAATGTTTCTCACAGCAGAAAAGCAGCAGTGAGCCTTTAAATGAAAGTTTTAAACAGCTAAAGGAGCCTCTAGAGAAAGTGTTTAACTGCAACAAGTTATCAGAAACAAACAACCCAAACAATTTCCAGTTAATACCTCACACACAGTGAAACTAGCTAGAAAAATATACAGTACACAAAGTGCTATAAATAACTTGAAAAAATAAGCAAAAAAACAGGATACTTAATGTTATATATATTATAGATCCAAGTTTGCTCAGTGTCCTTCCTTCGATTCGCTCAGTGTGAAATGGCAGAAACACTCACAACTTAACTTCTTAGGTAACAGAAAGTTGAAACCTGAGACAACTTTTAAGAAACAAAAAGCTCAAATGAACCAATGAGGTGCTTAGTCTAAGTTGTAGTCCAGGTGACCTCAGTCAGCCAATGACCTTAAACAATTCTCTCTCACTCAAATGCCTGATGGCTTTGGCTAAACCAAGATGTCCCTGAATATGTGCTCAGACACACAGCCTCCACAAACACTGGGACCAAATACAAGCCTGAATATGGATAATGCTACAAATATCAATAATACTTAGAAACAAACTGCAGAAATGTTTCTCACAGCACAAAAGCAGCAATGAGCCTTTAAATGAAAGTTTGCAACAGCTAAAGGAGCCTGTAGAGAAAGCATTTAACTGTAACAAGTTATCAGAAACAAACAACCCAAACAATTTCCAGTTAATACCTAACACACAGTGAAACTAGCTAGAAAAATATACATTACACAAAGTGCTATAAATAACTCCAAAAATAAGCAAAAAACAGGATACTTAATGTTATATATTATAGATCCGAGTTTGCTCAGTGTCCCTCCTTCCATTAGCTCAGTGTGAAATGGCAGAAACACTCACAACTTAACTTCTTAGGTAACAGAAAGTTGAAACCTGAGACAACTTTTAAGAAACAAAAAGCTCAAAAGAACCAATGAGGTGCTTAGTCTAAGCTGTAGTCCAGGTGACCTCAGTCAGCCAATGACCTTAAACAATTCTCTCTCACTGAAATGCCTGATGGCTTTGGCTAAACCAAGATGTCCCTGAATATGTGCTCAGACACACAGCCTCCACAAACACTAGGCCCAAATACAAGCCTGAATATGGATAATGCTACAAATATCCACACTACTTAGAAACAAACTGCAGAAATGTTTCTCACAGCAGAAAAGCAGCAGTGAGCCTTTAAATGAAAGTTTTAAACAGCTAAAGGAGCCTCTAGAGAAAGTGTTTAACTGCAACAAGTTATCAGAAACAAACAACCCAAACAATTTCCAGTTAATACCTCACACACAGTGAAACTAGCTAGAAAAATATACAGTACACAAAGTGCTATAAATAACTTGAAAAAATAAGCAAAAAACAGGATACTTAATGTTATATATTATAGATCCAAGTTTGCTCAGTGTCCTTCCTTCGATTAGCTCAGTGTGAAATGGCAGAAACACTCACAACTTAACTTCTTAGGTAACAGAAAGTTGAAACCTGAGACAACTTTTAAGAAACAAAAGCTCAAAAGAACCAATGAGGTGCTTAGTCTAAGCTGTAGTCCAGGTGACCTCAGTCAGCCAATGACCTTAAACAATTCTCTCTCACTGAAATGCCTGATGGCTTTGGCTAAACCAAGATGTCCCTGAATATGTGCTCAGACACACAGCCTCCACAAACACTAGGCCCAAATACAAGCCTGAATATGGATAATGCTACAAATATCCACACTACTTAGAAACAAACTGCAGAAATGTTTCTCACAGCAGAAAAGCAGCAGTGAGCCTTTAAATGAAAGTTTTAAACAGCTAAAGGAGCCTCTAGAGAAAGTGTTTAACTGCAACAAGTTATCAGAAACAAACAACCCAAACAATTTCCAGTTAATACCTCACACACAGTGAAACTAGCTAGAAAAATATACAGTACACAAAGTGCTATAAATAACTTGAAAAATAAGCAAAAAACAGGATACTTAATGTTATATATTATAGATCCGAGTTTGCTCAGTGTCCTTCCTTCAATTAGCTCAGTGTGAAATGGCAGAAACACTCACAACTTAACTTCTTAGGTAACAGAAAGTTGAAACCTGAGACAACTTTTAAGAAACAAAAAGCTCAAAAGAACCAATGAGGTGCTTAGTCTAAGCTGTAGTCCAGGTGACCTCAGTCAGCCAATGACCTTAAACAATTCTCTCTCACTGAAATGCCTGATGGCTTTGGCTAAACCAAGATGTCCCTGAATATGTGCTCAGACACACAGCCTCCACAAACACTAGGCCCAAATACAAGCCTGAATATGGATAATGCTACAAATATCCACACTACTTAGAAACAAACTGCAGAAATGTTTCTCACAGCAGAAAAGCAGCAGTGAGCCTTTAAATGAAAGTTTTAAACAGCTAAAGGAGCCTCTAGAGAAAGTGTTTAACTGCAACAAGTTATCAGAAACAAACAACCCAAACAATTTCCAGTTAATACCTCACACACAGTGAAACTAGCTAGAAAAATATACAGTACACAAAGTGCTATAAATAACTTGAAAAAATAAGCAAAAAACAGGATACTTAATGTTATATATTATAGATCCGAGTTTGCTCAGTGTCCTTCCTTCGATTAGCTCAGTGTGAAATGGCAGAAACACTCACAACTTAACTTCTTAGGTAACAGAAAGTTGAAACCTGAGACAACTTTTAAGAAACAAAAAGCTCAAAAGAACCAATGAGGTGCTTAGTCTAAGCTGTAGTCCAGGTGACCTCAGTCAGCCAATGACCTTAAACAATTCTCTCTCACTGAAATGCCTGATGGCTTTGGCTAAACCAAGATGTCCCTGAATATGTGCTCAGACACACAGCCTCCACAAACACTAGGCCCAAATACAAGCCTGAATATGGATAATGCTACAAATATCCACACTACTTAGAAACAAACTGCAGAAATGTTTCTCACAGCAGAAAAGCAGCAGTGAGCCTTTAAATGAAAGTTTTAAACAGCTAAAGGAGCCTCTAGAGAATGTGTTTAACTGCAACAAGTTATCAGAAACAAACAACCCAAACAATTTCCAGTTAATACCTCACACACAGTGAAACTAGCTAGAAAAATATACAGTACACAAAGTGCTATAAATAACTTGAAAAAATAAGCAAAAAACAGGATACTTAATGTTATATATTATAGATCCGAGTTTGCTCAGTGTCCTTCCTTCGATTAGCTCAGTGTGAAATGGCAGAAACACTCACAACTTAACTTCTTAGGTAACAGAAAGTTGAAACCTGAGACAACTTTTAAGAAACAAAAGCTCAAAAGAACCAATGAGGTGCTTAGTCTAAGCTGTAGTCCAGGTGACCTCAGTCAGCCAATGACCTTAAACAATTCTCTCTCACTGAAATGCCTGATGGCTTTGGCTAAACCAAGATGTCCCTGAATATGTGCTCAGACACACAGCCTCCACAAACACTAGGCCCAAATACAAGCCTGAATATGGATAATGCTACAAATATCCACACTACTTAGAAACAAACTGCAGAAATGTTTCTCACAGCAGAAAAGCAGCAGTGAGCCTTTAAATGAAAGTTTTAAACAGCTAAAGGAGCCTCTAGAGAAAGTGTTTAACTGCAACAAGTTATCAGAAACAAACAACCCAAACAATTTCCAGTTAATACCTCACACACAGTGAAACTAGCTAGAAAAATATACAGTACACAAAGTGCTATAAATAACTCAAAAAATAAGCAAAAAACAGGATACTTAATGTTATATATTATAGATCCGAGTTTGCTCAGTGTCCTTCCTTCGATTAGCTCAGTGTGAAATGGCAGAAACACTCACAACTTAACTTCTTAGGTAACAGAAAGTTGAAACCTGAGACAACTTTTAAGAAACAAAAAGCTCAAAAGAACCAATGAGGTGCTTAGTCTAAGCTGTAGTCCAGGTGACCTCAGTCAGCCAATGACCTTAAACAATTCTCTCTCACTGAAATGCCTGATGGCTTTGGCTAAACCAAGATGTCCCTGAATATGTGCTCAGACACACAGCCTCCACAAACACTAGGCCCAAATACAAGCCTGAATATGGATAATGCTACAAATATCCACACTACTTAGAAACAAACTGCAGAAATGTTTCTCACAGCAGAAAAGCAGCAGTGAGCCTTTAAATGAAAGTTTTAAACAGCTAAAGGAGCCTCTAGAGAAAGTGTTTAACTGCAACAAGTTATCAGAAACAAACAACCCAAACAATTTCCAGTTAATACCTCACACACAGTGAAACTAGCTAGAAAAATATACAGTACACAAAGTGCTATAAATAACTCGAAAAATAAGCAAAAAAACAGGATACTTAATGTTATATATTATAGATCCAAGTTTGCTCAGTGTCCTTCCTTCGATTCGCTCAGTGTGAAATGGCAGAAACACTCACAACTTAACTTCTTAGGTAACAGAAAGTTGAAACCTGAGACAACTTTTAAGAAACAAAAAGCTCAAATGAACCAATGAGGTGCTTAGTCTAAGTTGTAGTCCAGGTGACCTCAGTCAGCCAATGACCTTAAACAATTCTCTCTCACTCAAATGCCTGATGGCTTTGGCTAAACCAAGATGTCCCTGAATATGTGCTCAGACACACAGCCTCCACAAACACTAGGCCCAAATACAAGCCTGAATATGGATAATGCTACAAATATCCACACTACTTAGAAACAAACTGCAGAAATGTTTCTCACAGCAGAAAAGCAGCAGTGAGCCTTTAAATGAAAGTTTTAAACAGCTAAAGGAGCCTCTAGAGAAAGTGTTTAACTGCAACAAGTTATCAGAAACAAACAACCCAAACAATTTCCAGTTAATACCTCACACACAGTGAAACTAGCTAGAAAAATATACAGTACACAAAGTGCTATAAATAACTCGAAAAAAATAAGCAAAAAACCAGGATACTTAATGTTATATATTATAGATCCGAGTTTGCTCAGTGTCCTTCCTTCGATTAGCTCAGTGTGAAATGGCAGAAACACTCACAACTTAACTTCTTAGGTAACAGAAAGTTGAAACCTGAGACAACTTTTAAGAAACAAAAAGCTCAAAAGAACCAATGAGGTGCTTAGTCTAAGCTGTAGTCCAGGTGACCTCAGTCAGCCAATGACCTTAAACAATTCTCTCTCACTGAAATGCCTGATGGCTTTGGCTAAACCAAGATGTCCCTGAATATGTGCTCAGACACACAGCCTCCACAAACACTAGGCCCAAATACAAGCCTGAATATGGATAATGCTACAAATATCCACACTACTTAGAAACAAACTGCAGAAATGTTTCTCACAGCAGAAAAGCAGCAGTGAGCCTTTAAATGAAAGTTTTAAACAGCTAAAGGAGCCTCTAGAGAAAGTGTTTAACTGCAACAAGTTATCAGAAACAAACAACCCAAACAATTTCCAGTTAATACCTCACACACAGTGAAACTAGCTAGAAAAATATACAGTACACAAAGTGCTATAAATAACTTGAAAAAATAAGCAAAAAACAGGATACTTAATGTTATATATTATAGATCCAAGTTTGCTCAGTGTCCTTCCTTCGATTAGCTCAGTGTGAAATGGCAGAAACACTCACAACTTAACTTCTTAGGTAACAGAAAGTTGAAACCTGAGACAACTTTTAAGAAACAAAAGCTCAAAAGAACCAATGAGGTGCTTAGTCTAAGCTGTAGTCCAGGTGACCTCAGTCAGCCAATGACCTTAAACAATTCTCTCTCACTGAAATGCCTGATGGCTTTGGCTAAACCAAGATGTCCCTGAATATGTGCTCAGACACACAGCCTCCACAAACACTAGGCCCAAATACAAGCCTGAATATGGATAATGCTACAAATATCCACACTACTTAGAAACCAACTGCAGAAATGTTTCTCACAGCAGAAAAGCAGCAGTGAGCCTTTAAATGAAAGTTTTAAACAGCTAAAGGAGCCTCTAGAGAAAGTGTTTAACTGCAACAAGTTATCAGAAACAAACAACCCAAACAATTTCCAGTTAATACCTTACACACAGTGAAACTAGCTAGAAAAATATACAGTACACAAAGTGCTATAAATAACTCCAAAAATAAGCAAAAAACAGGATACTTAATGTTATATATTATAGATCCGAGTTTGCTCAGTGTCCTTCCTTCGATTAGCTCAGTGTGAAATGGCAGAAACACTCACAACTTAACTTCTTAGGTAACAGAAAGTTGAAACCTGAGACAACTTTTAAGAAACAAAAAGCTCAAAAGAACCAATGAGGTGCTTAGTCTAAGCTGTAGTCCAGGTGACCTCAGTCAGCCAATGACCTTAAACAATTCTCTCTCACTGAAATGCCTGATGGCTTTGGCTAAACCAAGATGTCCCTGAATATGTGCTCAGACACACAGCCTCCACAAACACTAGGCCCAAATACAAGCCTGAATATGGATAATGCTACAAATATCCACACTACTTAGAAACAAACTGCAGAAATGTTTCTCACAGCAGAAAAGCAGCAGTGAGCCTTTAAATGAAAGTTTTAAACAGCTAAAGGAGCCTCTAGAGAAAGTGTTTAACTGCAACAAGTTATCAGAAACAAACAACCCAAACAATTTCCAGTTAATACCTCACACACAGTGAAACTAGCTAGAAAAATATACAGTACACAAAGTGCTATAAATAACTTGAAAAAATAAGCAAAAAACAGGATACTTAATGTTATATATTATAGATCCAAGTTTGCTCAGTGTCCTTCCTTCGATTAGCTCAGTGTGAAATGGCAGAAACACTCACAACTTAACTTCTTAGGTAACAGAAAGTTGAAACCTGAGACAACTTTTAAGAAACAAAAAGCTCAAAAGAACCAATGAGGTGCTTAGTCTAAGCTGTAGTCCAGGTGACCTCAGTCAGCCAATGACCTTAAACAATTCTCTCTCACTGAAATGCCTGATGGCTTTGGCTAAACCAAGATGTCCCTGAATATGTGCTCAGACACACAGCCTCCACAAACACTAGGCCCAAATACAAGCCTGAATATGGATAATGCTACAAATATCCACACTACTTAGAAACAAACTGCAGAAATGTTTCTCACAGCAGAAAAGCAGCAGTGAGCCTTTAAATGAAAGTTTTAAACAGCTAAAGGAGCCTCTAGAGAAAGTGTTTAACTGCAACAAGTTATCAGAAACAAACAACCCAAACAATTTCCAGTTAATACCTCACACACAGTGAAACTAGCTAGAAAAATATACAGTACACAAAGTGCTATAAATAACTTGAAAAATAAGCAAAAAAACAGGATACTTAATGTTATATATTATAGATCCGAGTTTGCTCAGTGTCCTTCCTTCGATTAGCTCAGTGTGAAATGGCAGAAACACTCACAACTTAACTTCTTAGGTAACAGAAAGTTGAAACCTGAGACAACTTTTAAGAAACAAAAAGCTCAAAAGAACCAATGAGGTGCTTAGTCTAAGCTGTAGTCCAGGTGACCTCAGTCAGCCAATGACCTTAAACAATTCTCTCTCACTGAAATGCCTGATGGCTTTGGCTAAACCAAGATGTCCCTGAATATGTGCTCAGACACACAGCCTCCACAAACACTAGGCCCAAATACAAGCCTGAATATGGATAATGCTACAAATATCCACACTACTTAGAAACAAACTGCAGAAATGTTTCTCACAGCAGAAAAGCAGCAGTGAGCCTTTAAATGAAAGTTTTAAACAGCTAAAGGAGCCTCTAGAGAAAGTGTTTAACTGCAACAAGTTATCAGAAACAAACAACCCAAACAATTTCCAGTTAATACCTCACACACAGTGAAACTAGCTAGAAAAATATACAGTACACAAAGTGCTATAAATAACTTGAAAAAATAAGCAAAAAAAGGATACTTAATGTTATATATTATAGATCCGAGTTTGCTCAGTGTCCTTCCTTCGATTAGCTCAGTGTGAAATGGCAGAAACACTCACAACTTAACTTCTTAGGTAACAGAAAGTTGAAACCTGAGACAACTTTTAAGAAACAAAAAGCTCAAAAGAACCAATGAGGTGCTTAGTCTAAGCTGTAGTCCAGGTGACCTCAGTCAGCCAATGACCTTAAACAATTCTCTCTCACTGAAATGCCTGATGGCTTTGGCTAAACCAAGATGTCCCTGAATATGTGCTCAGACACACAGCCTCCACAAACACTAGGCCCAAATACAAGCCTGAATATGGATAATGCTACAAATATCCACACTACTTAGAAACAAACTGCAGAAATGTTTCTCACAGCAGAAAAGCAGCAGTGAGCCTTTAAATGAAAGTTTTAAACAGCTAAAGGAGCCTCTAGACAAAGTGTTTAACTGCAACAAGTTATCAGAAACAAACAACCCAAACAATTTCCAGTTAATACCTCACACACAGTGAAACTAGCTAGAAAAATATACAGTACACAAAGTGCTATAAATAACTTGAAAAAATAAGCAAAAAACAGGATACTTAATGTTATATATTATAGATCCAAGTTTGCTCAGTGTCCTTCCTTCGATTAGCTCAGTGTGAAATGGCAGAAACACTCACAACTTAACTTCTTAGGTAACAGAAAGTTGAAACCTGAGACAACTTTTAAGAAACAAAAAGCTCAAAAGAACCAATGAGGTGCTTAGTCTAAGCTGTAGTCCAGGTGACCTCAGTCAGCCAATGACCTTAAACAATTCTCTCTCACTGAAATGCCTGATGGCTTTGGCTAAACCAAGATGTCCCTGAATATGTGCTCAGACACACAGCCTCCACAAACACTAGGCCCAAATACAAGCCTGAATATGGATAATGCTACAAATATCCACACTACTTAGAAACAAACTGCAGAAATGTTTCTCACAGCAGAAAAGCAGCAGTGAGCCTTTAAATGAAAGTTTTAAACAGCTAAAGGAGCCTCTAGAGAAAGTGTTTAACTGCAACAAGTTATCAGAAACAAACAACCCAAACAATTTCCAGTTAATACCTCACACACAGTGAAACTAGCTAGAAAAATATACAGTACACAAAGTGCTATAAATAACTTGAAAAATAAGCAAAAAACAGGATACTTAATGTTATATATTATAGATCCGAGTTTGCTCAGTGTCCTTCCTTCGATTAGCTCAGTGTGAAATGGCAGAAACACTCACAACTTAACTTCTTAGGTAACAGAAAGTTGAAACCTGAGACAACTTTTAAGAAACAAAAAGCTCAAAAGAACCAATGAGGTGCTTAGTCTAAGCTGTAGTCCAGGTGACCTCAGTCAGCCAATGACCTTAAACAATTCTCTCTCACTGAAATGCCTGATGGCTTTGGCTAAACCAAGATGTCCCTGAATATGTGCTCAGACACACAGCCTCCACAAACACTAGGCCCAAATACAAGCCTGAATATGGATAATGCTACAAATATCCACACTACTTAGAAACAAACTGCAGAAATGTTTCTCACAGCAGAAAAGCAGCAGTGAGCCTTTAAATGAAAGTTTTAAACAGCTAAAGGAGCCTCTAGAGAAAGTGTTTAACTGCAACAAGTTATCAGAAACAAACAACCCAAACAATTTCCAGTTAATACCTCACACACAGTGAAACTAGCTAGAAAAATATACAGTACACAAAGTGCTATAAATAACTTGAAAAAAAACTAGAAACAGGATACATAATGTTATATATTATAGATCAGAGTTGCTCAATGTCCTTCCTTCGATTAGCTCAGTGTGAAATGGCAGAAACACTCACAACTTAACTTCTTAGGTAACAGAAAGTTGAAACCTGAGACAACTTTTAAGAAACAAAAAGCTCAAAAGAACCAATGAGGTGCTTAGTCTAAGCTGTAGTCCAGGTGACCTCAGTCAGCCAATGACCTTAAACAATTCTCTCTCACTGAAATGCCTGATGGCTTTGGCTAAACCAAGATGTCCCTGAATATGTGCTCAGACACACAGCCTCCACAAACACTAGGCCCAAATACAAGCCTGAATATGGATAATGCTACAAATATCCACACTACTTAGAAACAAACTGCAGAAATGTTTCTCACAGCAGAAAAGCAGCAGTGAGCCTTTAAATGAAAGTTTTAAACAGCTAAAGGAGCCTCTAGAGAAAGTGTTTAACTGCAACAAGTTATCAGAAACAAACAACCCAAACAATTTCCAGTTAATACCTCACACACAGTGAAACTAGCTAGAAAAATATACAGTACACAAAGTGCTATAAATAACTTGAAAAAATAAGCAAAAAACAGGATACTTAATGTTATATATTATAGATCCAAGTTTGCTCAGTGTCCTTCCTTCGATTAGCTCAGTGTGAAATGGCAGAAACACTCACAACTTAACTTCTTAGGTAACAGAAAGTTGAAACCTGAGACAACTTTTAAGAAACAAAAAGCTCAAAAGAACCAATGAGGTGCTTAGTCTAAGCTGTAGTCCAGGTGACCTCAGTCAGCCAATGACCTTAAACAATTCTCTCTCACTGAAATGCCTGATGGCTTTGGCTAAACCAAGATGTCCCTGAATATGTGCTCAGACACACAGCCTCCACAAACACTAGGCCCAAATACAAGCCTGAATATGGATAATGCTACAAATATCCACACTACTTAGAAACAAACTGCAGAAATGTTTCTCACAGCAGAAAAGCAGCAGTGAGCCTTTAAATGAAAGTTTTAAACAGCTAAAGGAGCCTCTAGAGAAAGTGTTTAACTGCAACAAGTTATCAGAAACAAACAACCCAAACAATTTCCAGTTAATACCTCACACACAGTGAAACTAGCTAGAAAAATATACAGTACACAAAGTGCTATAAATAACTTGAAAAAATAAGCAAAAAACAGGATACTTAATGTTATATATTATAGATCCGAGTTTGCTCAGTGTCCTTCCTTCGATTAGCTCAGTGTGAAATGGCAGAAACACTCACAACTTAACTTCTTAGGTAACAGAAAGTTGAAACCTGAGACAACTTTTAAGAAACAAAAAGCTCAAAAGAACCAATGAGGTGCTTAGTCTAAGCTGTAGTCCAGGTGACCTCAGTCAGCCAATGACCTTAAACAATTCTCTCTCACTGAAATGCCTGATGGCTTTGGCTAAACCAAGATGTCCCTGAATATGTGCTCAGACACACAGCCTCCACAAACACTAGGCCCAAATACAAGCCTGAATATGGATAATGCTACAAATATCCACACTACTTAGAAACCAACTGCAGAAATGTTTCTCACAGCAGAAAAGCAGCAGTGAGCCTTTAAATGAAAGTTTTAAACAGCTAAAGGAGCCTCTAGAGAAAGCGTTTAACTGCAACAAGTTATCAGAAACAAACAACCCAAACAATTTCCAGTTAATACCTCACACACAGTGAAACTAGCTAGAAAAATATACAGTACACAAAGTGCTATAAATAACTCAAAAAAATAAGCAAAAAAACAGGATACTTAATGTTATATATTATAGATCCGAGTTTGCTCAGTGTCCTTCCTTTGATTAGCTCAGTGTGAAATGGCAGAAACACTCACAACTTAACTTCTTAGGTAACAGAAAGTTGAAACCTGAGACAACTTTTAAGAAACAAAAGCTCAAAAGAACCAATGAGGTGCTTAGTCTAAGCTGTAGTCCAGGTGACCTCAGTCAGCCAATGACCTTAAACAATTCTCTCTCACTGAAATGCCTGATGGCTTTGGCTAAACCAAGATGTCCCTGAATATGTGCTCAGACACACAGCCTCCACAAACACTAGGCCCAAATACAAGCCTGAATATGGATAATGCTACAAATATCCACACTACTTAGAAACCAACTGCAGAAATGTTTCTCACAGCAGAAAAGCAGCAGTGAGCCTTTAAATGAAAGTTTTAAACAGCTAAAGGAGCCTCTAGAGAAAGCGTTTAACTGTAACAAGTTATCAGAAACAAACAACCCAAACAATTTCCAGTTAATACCTTACACACAGTGAAACTAGCTAGAAAAATATACAGTACACAAAGTGCTATAAATAACTCGAAAAAATAAGCAAAAAAAGGATACTTAATGTTATATATTATAGATCCTAGTTTGCTCAGTGTCCTTCCTTCAATTAGCTCAGTGTGAAATGGCAGAAACACTCACAACTTAACTTCTTAGGTAACAGAAAGTTGAAACCTGAGACAACTTTTAAGTTACAAAAAGCTCAAAAGAAACAATGAGGTGCTTAGTCTAAGCTGTACTCCAGGTGACCTCAGTCACCCAATGACCTTAAACAATTCTCTCTCACTGAAATGCCTGATGGCTTGGCTAAACCAAGATGTCCCTTAATATGTGCTCAGACACACAGCCTCCAAAAACACTAGGCCCAAATACAAGCCTGAATATGGATAATGCTACAAATATCCAAACTACTTAAAAACCAACTGCAGAAATGTTTCACACAGCAGAAAAGCAGCAGTGAGCCTTTAAATGAAAGTTTTAAACAGCTAACAGAGCCTCTAGAGAAAGCGTTTAATTGTAACAAGTTATCAGAAACAAACACCCCAAACAATTTCCAGTTAATACCTTACACACAGTGAAACTAGCTAGAAAAATATACAGTATAACACAAAGTGCTATAAATAACTTTAAAAAATAAGCAAAAAAACAGGATACTTAATGTTATATATTATAAATCCGAGTTTGCTCAGTGTCCTTCCTTTGATTAGCTCAGTGTAAACTCTTTTTATTTCTGTTTTTTTCATTTGCTGTTTTTCAGTAATCAGGAATGATCTGGCAAGACAGGTATGTTTAGGAAGGAAGGTGTAACCATTTTAGTACAAGTTGTTTAAATTTTTCATTCCTATTGCCACTTCTTTTGATTTGTGCCTTCCCCAATCACTTCTCCCGATCTTCACTGTAGAGTTTCAACATGCTGTGCAACATTTCCTTACATTATGTTCCCTTCCTTCCTTCCACAACTCCTCTTTACAAATTCTCTTAATTCTTAATTTCTCCACATTGACTATATTCCCATTATTTCCCACACCATGTGTTTGATGCTAACTGGAAAAATTTAGCAAACTGGGCTTAGCCTGCATTTGGTCAGACAAAAGAGAAGAAGGCAGGACTGTGGTAGGACAGACTAAAACTGTAGCAGAAAAGAGAATGAAGTATTTAACAAATGTGTTGTGTCCTAAATCAGGTGAGGGTGAGTGGATAGTGCAATAAAGGATAAGAGCAAGACAAGTTCAGCCATATATCTTTTCATCAGACAGTAGAAGAGATCTAGTAGAAATGATATATACATACAAGGACATTACAGGAAGGTGTCATTCTTAACAAAAATGACTAAAAAAGGAAAATGGGGCTTACATACATGGAATGGGCTACCAGATTGGGAGGAAGAGAAGGAATTCACAGAGACGTTCAAAATGGGATGTCAAGTTGAGGAAAGATTATGATGAAGATAGAGATAGAAGAATGGTAAAAGACTTAATGCATCTAGAGAGGAGGTTAATTGTCTCCTTTTACCATAACGCAATGACAAATTTAATATAGTGAGTGTTTTAATTTTGAGTTGGGGACAGCAGGACACTAGTAGCAAAAAAAGAAAGGTACAAAATTGCGTGAGGGATCTAAAAGTAATTATGCCTGAATACAAAGAATATTGACATTTAATAAGCTAGAATTCAAACTCATGTAGTCCCAATCGAAGTGTCAAAATGCTTTTAGCTGAGATGAAAGCACACCTGAGTCTAATCCATTAGCAGTCTGTTGATTCATGTTCAACTTCTAGGAAGCATAAAAATTGGTCTAACCCACTGCATCATGGGACCATTCACTGTGTCTGTCTCTCCCTGAAAAGTCACAAATTGAATCGTAATATTCTTCATCAAATCAATATAACCACAACTATATTTACTAGTAACTCATTATAGTATTCACTAACTGAAACAAAATAACCTCATGACAAAATCCAAGTAATGAAACTTTTCTTGGGGAGGGTCAACACCCACTGTATCTCCCATGTTGAAGCTGCCATCTAGTCAGCTGCTAGATGAATATGCATATACACACACACACACACACACACACACACACACACACACCCACCCACACCAAGACTGCAGAACCACAAAGAAGATGCAATAAGTGGACCCCCCCACAACACCTTACTAATGCATGCACTAATCTTGCCCATGTACCTAATCACAACTCAACACCTTAACTTAAAAAAAAACTTTTTATAGTATTACGACAGCACAAAACACAGAGAAACAAACTCACAACCTGTGTGCTGAAATGTTAGGTGTACCTGAATTATTCAGCATTAAAATTTCAATCATACACTTAACTTACCCACAAACTACTGTCATTCAATATGACCATCACTGAACAGAAAGTACATTTATCCACTTTCACAAGAACCTAATTCACTGGATAAAGTGACTATTTGACCTCAAGAAGGTACCATGTAAACATTGGTATGTGTGTGTGATATCTATCTATCTATATATATATATATATATATATATATATATATATATATATATATATATATATATATATGATAGAAGTTTCATTTGACTGAATCCCATTTGACTTAGACCATAAGACTGAAATTTCAAAATACTGAAAAATCACTTGACTGAAACCCATAATACTGAAATCTTACAATGCTAAATTTCAACATACTGAATTGTAAAGTGGACAATATAAAACTAGAATAGGTGGGGGCTCTGCCCCCCACACCCTCCCTAACTATATATACTAACTACAGGATTGTACTACAGTGGGGAAAAGGTATATGTCCTTTTCCCCACAGTAGTGCGATCCTGGAGTTAGTATATATAGTTAGGGGTGGTGTGGGGGGCACAGCCCCCTCAATGGGGGGTGTGGGGATCATATCCCCCCACCTATTCTGGTTTTATATCTTCCACTTTACAATTCAGTATGTTGAAATTAACATTGTAAGATTTCAGTATTATGGGTTTCAGTCAAGTGATTTTTCAGTATTTTGAAATTTCAGTCTTATGGTCTCAGTCATATGAGTTTCAGTCATATGAAATTTCTATCATCTGACAGAGAGCTATATATATATATATATATATATATATATATATATATATATATATATATATATATATAGATAGGGTTCCTATCAAATGACCGAAGACACATTTTTGTCGAATGGGTCTTGGTCGAACTTGCAATGTCGAAAAGGCAAAATGATGAAGCGACATATAAGCAAATTCTTTTCCTGGGAAAGAAGCCGCTTGGCCCCTTCCATCACTTTGCCATTTTTGCCACTGTAGTGCTATCTCACAGTTGGTGTATTTAAGTAGGGGGAGTGTGGGGGGCACAGCCCCATAGGTCGGGGGGTGTGGGGGTGAAGCCCCCCACTTTATGCAATGTTGTAATGTCTTTTTTTTTTTTTTTTGAGGGGGAACAGCAATTTTTTCCCTGGGAAAAAAAATCACTGTTCTGGCTGTTCAATGTGTTGTGAATTTGAACTTTAGAGTTCGATATAACAACGTTTGATCATTTGAAAGTTCGTTGTAATAATATAGACCATATATATATATATATATATATATATATATATATATATATATACATATATACATAGAGAGAGAGAGAGTGACAGAGAGATAAAGTTGTGAAGATTGGTTGTTGTGGTACCCCAAAACCAAGTACCAAATGGGGTAAATGAGGTTGATGCCATTACCAGTCTATGTTTGCATGTGTGGGGGTGGGTATGTGAGTGTAACAGCTTCCTTATTAAAATCAGAATGGCAGTATTCCAATAAATACTATGTATATTGGTAGAATACTGAAGCCTTAAAACCAGAACACAATATTTTTCAGAAATATTCTTTAAATAGACATACTGGCTAGACTGGGTGTAAATCGGTAGATAACAAACCAACTGTTGCCTATGTATTTGAGACTTATGGACCACAAACGCCAGCCTTTGTATAAATGCTTAAATTGTGGACAAAGCTCCTTACACCCCACTTGTAGGAGGCTGTCCCATTATAGGTCCTTAACTATTGTAAGTAACTGTCCAGTCAACAAACCAGAGATTACATTAGAATTACATGATGACAAACCCTTTTATTCTGTTATTATCAGCTCACTGGACCTTAGTTTTAATCTGTCATCAAGTAGTTAAACATATTCTGGTTAGACTACAATAACTGTTTCATGGTTTTGAAGATCACAGCATTGCCCACTGAACTCTGATTTAAGAAGTCATATATTAATTTTGCTTTTCTTTTTTTAATTCAGGAAAGCAACCACATGGAAGGAAAAGCAGAGGCTACATTGTGTTACTTTTGTGGAACCAAACAATACCAACATGCTTTAGAATTTTCCCTAAAACCCATAGAAACTGATAGGTAAAGTATTCTTGGATTGTTGTACTTACTGATCAAAGTATGTGCCTATGGAAAAGATTTTTCTCATAATATTGCTTCCTACCTATTCAAGTATGACTACAAAGGGTAAAATTATTTTTGTTAATTTTCTGCTTATAACAGTCACAGCTTTCATTCTTTCAGGTAACTTACAAGGTTGTTAATAGTATTACAAGCTGCATTTTGTGTATATAGTATCCCTCATAATTCTAGGTTTTCCCATTTAAAATTCAGGATTTATGGACAGGTTAGAAAGCAATAACTTTCTAATTTCACGTAAAGTGACTAATCTTGTTTTATTTTCCTTTTCATATCTTTTGACAGTAGGACAAGACATATCCGTTGTAGATTTTTCCAAAGATAACATTTAATAGTTTATGTCATTTCCAGTATTTCCATTTTCTCAAGCATTAAAAGATTTGTCGACATTTGTCTCTAACACCCATTCCTGAACATTCCACACATCGGCAGGCCTGTAGAGTACTGTGTCTTATCTAGTAAAAACTTTATCCCTGTTATCTACAAACAGTGTCTTTTTCCACCTCTTCTGTTTTTTTTATTTTTTGACTGAAATTTTTTCACATTTTTTGACAATATCTCAAATACTCATGTCATATCACCTTATTGTCTTATTCTTCAAGTGAAAAGAATGTAATTTCTCTTACCTTCAACCAAACCATTTCTTTAATGTTTCTCACTCTTCTTGGCAGTTTCCTCTGAATACCATCCAATAATTTGATATCCCTTCCTTTAAAAGTTATCCATACTTCTACGGGTGCACCTTACTCCAAGTGTGACTTCATTAATGCCCAATATCAATACAGAACATTTCTTTATTTTTTAATTAAAATCCTTGAGCATGCATCCAAACATCATGTTTGTTGCTAATACATCTTTCTAATGTTAATTCCTAAAATTAACTTCAGGTGTGATATTAATCTGTCATTTCTTTCCTTAGTTATGCGTGATAGTGACATTAGTCATTTTGTGAACTCAGCTATAGGAAAAAAATATTTTACCAAGAGAGACGTCTCTGCAGTAAAAAGGCAATGCCCTTTTCTCAGGCATAAGTAATCTCTTAGTTAACATCAATAGGAAGCTTCTGCAATTTTTTTACCTACAACTTTTTGAAATCTGATGGCTTGACTATTGAGTTTTACATCAGGGTCCTAGTGCCACATTTCCAGTATGGTGATACATACCACTGTTATTCTAAACCCCATGCACTATTGTACTTTTTCACTTGAAAATTTTCCCCTTGCTTTAGTGCTTCCATTGTTCTTTTTGGATCCCTCCCAACAAATTACTGGATAGAGCATGATTTCATGAAAAAAATGGATAGAGAGAAGAGTCTGGGTATTGGTTACAGTTGCAAAGCAGTGATACATTTGGAATTGTCATCAAAAATAGACCTGTATGTCAGTATTACATTTGTTTGATGGTAGAAAGGAAGAGTCTATGTATGATCATGTGAATTTAAAATTCTAAATAATTAAAATAAAATAAATTAATACAGTTCTACCATCCTTCCATCCTTCTTTTTCATCATGCCCTTCTCCACCTGCTTCATGCTGTCTTGTGTAGCTCAGTGAAGTCTCTTCAACACCCACTCCAGTAGCTCATATTACAACTCTCTCGATGACAAAAACGTTTTCAGAGTCATTGACTAGCTGGCAGTGGCGGCTGGTGACTTCAAATCAAAGGGGGGCTGCAGGAGACAGCTGAATGGGTGGGGTCAATGGGAAGGGATGCGGCCAACTAGAAAGGGGAGGAGCTATGCTCGTCCTATCAGACTGCCAGACTGCAGCCCTCCCACCTGGAAAAAAACAAAAAAAAATCTGTAACACAAAAAAACAATTTACAAGTCCTGATCCTCTGCGCATGCGCGGACAACTCAGACTGCTTTTATCAGCAGTCCAGATATGGAGAAAGAGGTACCCAGCAATCATTGCTGTGAGATACCAGGAATCTGTGCGGTGACGACCGCACAGAACAGAGGAGCTCCGCACTGCTTCAGCCGCAGTCAGAACCAATGAGGAAGAGTCACCGCACAGAACAGAGGAGTTCCAGACTGCTTTCAGCCACAGTCAGAACCGATGAGGAGGAGGACTGAGCTGCTCTCGCAGGACTGTCAGTGCACGGGCTGCTGGATTTGGATTACTGGGTAGGTGTTCATTCAGTCGCTTGGGCTGGTAGGTGAAGGCTTTAATACTGCAGAACAAAGGGTGTGTGTGTGTGTGTGTGTGTGTGTGTGTGTGTGTGTGTGTGTGTGTGTGTGTGTGTGTGTGTGTGTGTGTGTGTGTGAAATTCCCCAGTTACTATATACTGGTGACTAGAGAGAACAAATGGTGGTGGGTAGAAATACTCAGGCTTGAACCCTGTACCATGTATGCAGGTGTTAAGGACCTGAATTCCCTACCACCATTTGTAAAAAAAATGCAGATTTTTGCTTCATATTTGATCTGATCTGTTCCTCATAATATCTGTTGTTTCTAAATGTTGCAATGCTTTATATCTGATGGTGCAGTGGTAGCATTGTTGCCTCACAGCTGCAGGTTCTCAGGTTTGATTCTTGGCTGGGGTGCCTTCTGTGTGGGGTTTGCATCTTCTCCCTGTGTGTGTGTGGGTTTGCTTTTGTCTCCTCCCATGTTACAAAGACATGTCTGCATTATTTCTTCCTGGGCCTCTGCTGAAAATTGTTTTTTTTTGTTCCAAGTCAGATTGTCCTGATTAACAAATGTTAAATAAAATTGACAGGCATTTGAATTTCACACTTCAGGTTTCTGAATGTTTAAATCCTTACATATTTGATGGTGCAGTGGTAGCATTGTTGCCTCACAGCTATAGGTTTTCTGGTTTGATTCTTGGCTGGAGTGCCATCTGTGTGGAGTCTGCATCTCATCCGTGTTTGTGTGGATTTGCTCTGGTGTCCTGCCATTTTACAAAGGCATGTGTCTGCAGTATTTCTCCCTGGGCCTCTACTGAAAATTGTTTTTGTTCCGTCAGAAGTAAAATTGACAGGCATTTGAATTTCAGACTTCATATTCTTCAGAAAATACATAGTAACACAACCTTTTATTCTAGCAATTTTCTAAGTTTATAAGATGAATATTTGAAATTTGTCCTTATTTTTGGGACTGTATTACCCCATTATTGGCTTTGTCCAGGTTTTTTGTGCTAAGGTTGACAGCTATGGCAAGAACTGAATTCATTGAATATGTTTCAGGGCTGTATTCCCTCATTACTGGGTTTGTCCAGGTGTTTTGTGCTAAGAGGTTGACAGCTATGGTGAGACTGAATTCATTAAATGATAGCCATTTAAGTTTCAGTCTTCCTCTCCTTCACAATGCAGCTGATTTGGCGTAGTGGTATGTTGCTCTGACTCTTTTGCACAGGGACCTTGGCAGTAAAATGTATGGTGGTAACACAGCATTTTTCTTTCACAAAGCAGGTGATCTGGCATAGTGGTATGTTGCTCTGACTGTTTTGCACAGGGACATTGGTAGTAAAATATATGGTGATAACACAACATTTTTCTTTCACAAAGCAGCTGATTTGGCATAGTGATATGTTGCTCTGACTCTTTTGCACAGAGACCTTGGCAGTAAAATGTATGGTGATAACACAGTATTTTATTCTAGCAACTTTCCAAGATTATACACGCAATGTTTAATGTGTCCCTGGTTTTTGGCCTTTTGACCCCCCCCCCAATAAATTTGGCTTTTTCCAGATTTCTTGTGCTGCGAAGTTGAGATGCAGTTGAGTATTGAGTAGATTTTACAAGGAGCTGAGAGCTGCAGGGGAAGAGAAGTTTAGTGCCGCTTATGCTAAGTCAGCTTGCATTGTTAATAACACAACAAGTTGTGTACTTGCTTTTGATACAGAAGGTTGTTAGTTCTACTCCCACAAGGGGTGAATGCTGCCGTACTGAAAAAGTTAAGATACTAACTATGAGCCTGTTATCAGTTTGCCATCCATTTCCTATTGCAATATTACTAGCTTATCATTTTTAATGTAATATAGGCAATTTATTCCTCAGGGGCATCAGACACTTTATTTTTTGATGAAACCATGAAATATAAAGGTGTTTGCTAGCAGCAACCTCTTCATTAGTTACAGATTTATTTAATGTGGAATTATTTAGATGACTTTTTTACTTATTCAGAGATTGTGCATATTTACTGATAATGGTGGACTGTAGAATTGTGCATATTTACTGATAATGGTGGACTGTAGAAGTTTGAGTAGTCTTTTATGATGGAAATGTTCTGAACTTGGCAGTTTTGTCATTATGGGTGCATGCATTTTGTTTCACTGTTTACTGGAAAGATGTTCTGAATTGGGCAGTTTTGTTATTATTGGTGCATGTGTTTTCTTTCATTGTTTACTGGAAAAATGTTCAAAACAATAGGAAGGTGTATCAAAGAGCACATGTATGTTTCATATGCAAGGGGCCTATGATTTGAAAACAGCCCAGAATTAATCTTTATTTGCCACTGGTAAAATGTATTTTCTTTGAATGTGGGTTTCAATGCTGTTTCAATGAATGTGAGTTTCAAGGGCAGAGAAGTTTTAATGCTAAGTTTGTTTAGCAGATGTCTTAGTGTTTGTGCTTGTAAAAATGTTTCTTATCCAAAAAAAGACCTGCTGCCTGACAACTATCTACTTGTTTCATGGGGAAAACATGATCAAAGTAAAAAATGAAAAGCAAACAAGAAATAATCTCATGGTACATTGCTTAAAAGGATTACTGCACAGGTTATGGACCACACGATTGACATTCTGTTTAGTTTACGGGCAAAGCCTGCAGAGATGACTGGAAGTCTCCAAGTATAATGAGCTTCTTAAAATAATGTAATTCTGTCCTTTATTACAAATACTGTCATATGCATTTCAATACCCAAGGCTTATACAGTCCCCGGGATTCATGAAGCTCGGCGCAAGGCCGGCGTGAAGGCTCCGCGCCGGGCGTGCATGAATATCCCAGTAGCCATACATACATATTAATGAGTGCACCGAATCACAGATGACGCGCGTAGTGTAATGCGGAGCGCAGCCTGCAGGATGCGCTCTGGAGGCGGTTCCAGCTTCAGCATGAGGTGAGCAACCTAATGTAAGGCCCCTTTGGGGAGCCAGGCTGC